>NW_025400984.1:3653268-3680987 GCF_015345945.1 Tribolium madens | reverse complement strand
AAATTACAAACTCAAATCAAAATTGAAATTATTTTATGTAACATAATTATTTTGTATAATTTCGTTAAAAATTCAACAAAACAGGCTAAACTCGGCTTAATTTTTGTCTTTTTTAAGTGTTTTTGAATAACAAAAAATTTTGAAAATTTTTAGATAGGCTAAAAATTAACATAAATTAACTTAAATCGAAATTGATATTATTTTATGGTTTCTTTTGCTTGACTTACTTCGTTTTTGAATCAGAGGCTCGCAAAATCTTGACCAAAAACACTTAAAAATCACAAAGAAGAATTGTTTTGTTGGTATTTTGTTTGTTTCACTTGATTTAACTGATTTTTAAGCACAATTAAGACAACAATAAGCTAAGAAACTACAAAATTTGGTCGAAAATGTTGTTGAGCACGTTTTTGTACTAACCAAACCAAAAATTCAAAAAATTAAGTCAAAAATTATATTATTTTTGCATTTTTCGAGCGTTTTAATACATTTTTCAGCTAGAAACGCAATTATTTAGCAAAATTTTGTTTGAAAGTAATGTTATTTTTGTCTTTTTCGATAGTTTAAGCTGAAAATTTTGCGAGATTTTGCCATATCGAGTCAAAAATCACAAAGAAAAGATTATACTATGATTTTTTACTTTAATTTTAAGATTTAACCACAAATTTTATGTAAAAAAAGCTTTCGATATTATTGCAAGGATTTAAATCGTAATCTTAGAATCTGGTGAAAGTAGGTGTAAATTTGACAACTTTTTTAACTCGGATTTGGTGAATTTTATTTTTGTGATCTGACAACACTAATTCTAGTATTCAAACGCTATTTGCGTTGATAAGAGTTATCAGGCAGGGACGTAATAAACGGTATTTGAAGTATGAAGCTTGATAGTGGTATCAATTTAAGTATGTGGGTTGCATGTAATTAGTATTGTTTACAGCTTTTTGCTCGGTTAATAAAATTGAGTTGGCATCATTGTGGAATGAAAATCGGCGATTTTCAGGTCACTTTACAGTATTTACTGTTGCCAATTCAAATAAAAATATATTTCGGAAAAAATATTATTTAAAAGTTAGCTTTGATTTAAAAAAAATGTACTAAAAAGTAAAAAAAAAATGTTTCAGAGAAGATAACATTTTTGCTTAAAGTTTAAGTTTTTAAAATTTATGAAAGCTTGGGGGGCGGTCAACTTTTTAGTACATTGTTTTTTAGATAATGGCTTATTTAAAAAAAAGTCAAAAAAAAACTTCTTTATTCAATAGAATTTGTCTGAAATTGGTTCAATAGTCCGTAAAGAAGTACTTTTCCGGCCTATGTCATTAATTAATTGTCTGTAAGTTAACAATTTGCTTTATAAATGAATTATTATCATTCTGCTGCGAAATATCCATAAATTTCTGTCAATTCATCAAATAGATTTTGTGTTCATTTGTGTATTAATTTTATTATTCCAAATATAATTATTAACGTCGATAAATATCAAGCGACCTGGATACTGTAATAACTAAATGCTACAACTAAAAGCTCATTAATTACGATAATTGTTTTAGTCTAGAAATTACAATTTATGACGAAACGTCGATTTGCGAAGATGTCATTCTGTTGAGAAATTGATTCAAATTAATTGTAATTTTTAGCGGCGTTGAAATCTTTGTTACGAAATGAATAATGAATAAACTTATTGCACAAATTAAGTCAAATTAAGATGGTTAAAGCATATTAAAATTTTTTACGCCCTACCAACTGCACCAGTACGGATTTTTTATCAATTAGTGGGGCTTTTTTCGACTTTTTTATATTGGTTGTGACCAATAATAACAGTAATAGGAAGTTTTTTATCATTGATAAGCAAGTGGTAGAAAACAAGAAGTTGTATTTTTTAATTGTGAGTAAATTTCTTTAGAATTTGTTATACATTTTGATGCCCTACCAACTGCACCATTTAAGATGTTTATTAATGAAAGCGAAAAAAAAGCGGCCAGTGAAGCAGAAAGAGGAAAAGAAATAACTTTAAAGTTGTTTTCTATCTAATAAGATGTCATTCTGTTAAGAAATTAATTCAAATTAATTGTAACTTTAGCGGCGTTGAAATCTTTGTTACGAAATGAATAATGAATAAACTTATTGCAGAAATTAAGCCAAATTAGTGCAGAATTAAATTAACTTTCGTCGAGATTCTCCATTTGATTTGAATTAATTAAACAAATGAGTGAAATAATTACCCGAGGAATAGGCGGCCAGGGCGTAGTGGTGCTGAGGTTCTTCATAAATCACGTGATTTTCATAATGGGCTGGTTGGTAGTATCTTTGTTGTTGATATTGTTGTTGTTGTTGATTTTTTGCTACTTTGTACTCTCTATATTTTCCGGTTGAGGGTCTCTTCGCTGCTAGTATTTTGGCCCTTTCGTAGGCTTCAAAGTGCGCCGCTTTGGCCGCTTGCACTTCCGGTGTATCAACCGGAACTCCGTTTTTAATCACCGGAACGTAATTCTGCCCTTCAACCGCGCACAAAACACAAAATAGAAGGAATTGAATCTTCATTTCGGCTCAACCTCCTTGGACGGGTTATTCCAGGACTGTTGAACGGCCGGTGTGCCATTAAACGGAACCGTTTCAATTTATATAAAGACTCCGGAATTGAATAAAGAGGTCATCCGTGAAGTCTTAATTAATTTCGGTTTTATTACCCAAAAATTCGCTCGTTACGTATGTGCGTATGGAAATCTAAGGTGAGCCTTTCACGAAACGTTGAGTAATCTAGGCCTTTGTTTTTCAAGCTTCCGGGGGTCACAAAGGACCTTCTTTGATTAATAGGTCGGGTGTTATCCTTTAATTTGGTAATCTTATTGGTTTAAGCGGTATTGTCGGCAGGATTACAACAGCTTAATCATGTCTTGCTTGATGAGATCGAGTGCAGGCATTAGGGGCTGCGGAATGATTTTCATAAGGGGAGGAAAAACACTACAAGGGAGGTTGTTTGAATAATGATTGTCGCAGCATTTTTTACTTTGCTTTGTATATTCTTGAGCTAAAAATGAAAATAAAACAAGAAAATAAGTTAAATGTGTTTATTATTTTTAAATTTTATGAAAAAATTCTAAGCCAACGTTTATAAAGTTTGGTGGTAAAAAAGCCAAAAAAGTAAACACGAAGAATGAAAAAACACAAAGTTTTATGTTACAGATGCGATGTGGAAATAATGAAGAAACTTTAACTCAATATGATAGAGTTTGAGGAAATCAAAAAGAACAAATATTTGTTTAAATATTTCTAAATGAATGAGGATAGTAAAAAATAAAAACACAAATGTTATGAAAATAAAAAAGTAAGAAGACAAATGACAAACATGAGAAAAGATGAACGCTTTTTAAATTTTCTAAAGGTCTTATAAGAAAGAAAAAAATACATCTAAAGATTCTCAAATTGAAGAAAAGTTTGAGTAAAAAATTGCAAATGTTGCTCAATGTTTTATGTAATTGAAGATGCGAGATAGATAAAAATGAAGAAAATGTTATATTCAAGCTCAACGTTATTTGAAGAATTTGAAGATCAAAGATAAAGAATGTTTAAATGTTTTAAATGACAAAAATTGAGAGATGAAAAGAGCAACTTAAATTTTCTAACGATTCAGTAAGAAAAGAATGAAATGAAAAATCTAAAGATTTACGTATTAAAGAAAAGTCTTGTTCACAAAACAAGAAAAGTAGTTAATTGTGTTTATTATAAAATTCAATTAAAATTTTTTAAGTCATGTTTATTTTCAATTAAATGAACAAAACAAAAACGAAGAATCAAAAAAACAAAGTTTTATAAAAATTAAGGTGCTGGTGAAAATAATGAAACTGTTTCCAAATCTGTACTCAATATGATAGAATTTGAGGAAATCAAAAACAATAAATATTTGTTTAAATATTTAAAAAAAATGATGATAGTGAAAATAAAAACACAAATGTTATGAAAATGAAAATGTAAGAAGAAAAATGACAAACATTGATGAAAGATGAAAGTTATTTAAATTTTCTATAGGTCTTATACAAAAGAAAAAAAGAAAAAATTTAAAGATTTTCAAATTGAAAAAAAGTTTGAGGCAAAAATTGCAAGTGTTGCACAATGTTTTATGTAATTGAAGATGCGAGATGGAAATAATGGAGAAAATGTTATATTTAAGCTCAAAATTCTTCAAAATCATTTGAAGAATTTGAAGATCAAAGATAAAGAATGTTTGAATGTTTTAAATAACAAATGTCTATGAATGAAAGTCTCGTTCTCAAAACAATAAAAGTAGTTAATTGTGTTTATCATTTTAAAATTCAATTAATTTTTTTTAAGTCAAGTTTATTTTTAATTGAATGAACAAAACAAAAACGAAGAATGAAAAAAAACAAAGTTTTATAAAAATGGAGGTGCTGGTGGAAATAATGAAACTGTTTCCAAATCTGAACTCAATATGATAGAATTTGAGGAAATCAAAAACAATAAATATTTGTTTAAATATTTCTAAATGAATGAAGATAGCAAAAAACACAAATGTTATAAAAAATGAAAAAGTAAATGAAAATGTAAGAAGAAAAATGACAAACATTGAGAAATGATGAAAGCTATTTAAATTTTCTAAAGGTCTTATAACAAAGAAAAAAAAAATCTAAAGATTTTCAAATTGGAAAGTTTGAGTCAAAAATTGCAAATGTTGTACAATGTCTTATTTAATTGAAAATGCGAGATGAAAATAATGTAGAAAATGTTTTATATTGAAGCTCAAAATTATTTGAAGATCAAAGATAAAATTTAAATGTTATAAAAATGAAAAGTAAGAAGCGAAATTACAAAAACTGAGAGAAGAAAAGAGCAACTTGAATTTTCTAAATATTCAATAAGAAAAGAATGAAATAAAAAATCTAAAGATTTACGTGTAAAAGTTTAGTTCACAAAACAAGTAGTTAGTGGTGTTTATCATTTTAAAATGTAATTAAAAAAGTTAAGTTTATTTTCAATTTTTAAATGTCTATAGAGTTTGGTGAGGAAGGCGTGAATGAACAAAACCAAGACAAAGAATGAAAAAAACAAAGTTTTATAAAAATCAAGATGCGAGTGGAAATAATGAAAAAACTGTTACCAAATCTTGGCTCAAAATGATATTATTTAAAGAAATCGAAAATAATAAATAATGTTTAAATATTTCTAAATATTAACGCACAAAAAAATCGAAGGTTCGTAATGAAGATAACAAAAATAAAAACACAAAAAGTGAGAAGAGAATGACAAATACTGAAAAAAGAAGAAAGCTGAATTTTTTTGAAGGTTTAATACGAAAAGAAATTTTAGAATTTTTATGAAAATTAAGTTAGTACTTAAGAAACAAAAAGATAAACAGTAACTAAGAAGAAAGCAAAAGTGGATCAGCAAAGCTAAATGAATTAAAGATACTACTAATTTTTTTGAAAGGTTGAATGTGAAGATTTATATATAAATGTTTAGTCTGTGTTTAATAAATGAGAATTTAAGGAGAGTCTGATGCTAAAATTGCAAATATTGTACTTAGATGAATGACTGGAAGTTTAGAAATGAAGAAAGTATTGTTGAAGCAACGGAATTATTAAAACTGAAAAGAAAAAAGTATTGTTTGATGATAAAAATCACGAAGAATGAAAAAACTGTAGTTCTAGACTGCAGAACAGTAAAAACAATTTAGAAAATGAAGACTAAAGAAAATAGTACAAATGTAATCTCTGATATGAAAATGAAGATTATATTTATGGCTTTGAAAAGTGTAGAAATTTGCAGTAAAATAAATATGAAGAAAATGCAATTTATCAAAAAATTGAAATGGAAGAAAGAAAAAATGACAGTTTAAATATTTCTGGAAATGAACTTTTTAAAGAACCGAAAACTATAGTTATGAAGGAATTAAAAAAAAAGTTTACCAAAAAATAAATGATGTAAATATTGAAATTTAGAAAAAAGTTCTAGACACAAAAATATAATTTTTTGTTGATATTTTTTTGAAAAATTAAGGTTTTTTCAGAGTTTTTGTTTTTTTTTTTTTGCAGTACAAAGTATCAATACACAAAGACAGTGCCCTCGGGCAGGCCTTTGCTTCCACCGCCTCGAAATTAGCACTTAAACGGATTCGCTAAATTTCATTTAATGGTAAAGAAAATTGCTCCGCTCCCAAATACCCAACTTTAGCATAAAATTAACTTCTTTCCTCGTAAAGAATAGTCACAATTAGGCATTGAATTGCCACATTAACTATTTTTACCCGTAATCGCACTCGATGGAGGTCAGTAGCGGTTTTTCCTGCGTTTAAGCCATTAAGGTCGACGTTAACACTGTTAAAACGTCAATGAAAATTTCCAATCGAACTCAAATTACATTTACCCATCTCACTAATTAAAATTGCCAAGCATCTGCTTTAAATTAATTTCGTATTTTCACGACAAGGTGCCATCCAGTTTTTTTTGGGGTGAAATATGGAATGGGAGATTTGGGAGAGTGAAGGCGGGAGTAATTATCTGAGGAATAAAGGGTTGGAGGGGTGTAAGAAGCCAAGTTTAAAAGCTGTGCAAATGGGAGGTAATTACGAAATGTTAGAAGTGGTAAAATGCTTGTAAGAAGGGTAATAATAATTCAAGGATGAGCACAGAAGGCGATTACATAGTTTTAATTCTTGTAAAAATATTCAATTTTTATTATAATTGGTTACCAAACATGTCAAATGTCGCCAAACCTTCCGTAATTTTAAATTATTACACACGAAGGACATCAACATAGTTTTCTCTTGAGTCACACGAAAAATTAAGTTTTCGAATTACACAAGTGAATTAAATTATCAAAATTTAACTTTCTGAAACGAATATCAAACAAGGTAAAATGTAGGTGGGTATCATGTGACCTAATCTCGACTGGAATGTTGCTCTCTTATTGTCCAAATTTTACTAAAAACATCAATAATTACTTTCCTAAAATTTATATTAGCGTTATTTGTCTTTTATGCTCAAACATATTCAAAATGAATGAATGGGCTTTTCACAAGCTCAAAATTCCGAATGAACAACTTTGAATACGTGCGTAATTAAGTATTAATTCAGAAAATCACTCACAATTTTATTTTTCTCCTCAAGTTTGTCATTTACCTAAGCCTAGAGCCAGCGGTTTATTTTAGATTATCAAATATTCACAAAGTTTCGTGAAGAACGTTTAAAGAATGAAGAAAGAAAAATCGATTAATGATTAAACGAACCCAAAGGAAGAAAAGTTAATATCTAACAACGAAAACAATGTTTGATTTAATTATTGAAGATACAATCATTTGAAGAATTTGAAGATCAAAGATAAAAATGTTTAAATAAAGTTATAAAAATTAAAATTAAGAAGAGAAGTGACAAAAACTTAAATTTTCTAAACGTTCAGTAAGAAAAGAAAGAAATGAAAAATTTAAGATTTGAAGAAGAGTTTGTGGTGAGGCAAAAATTGCAAATAATATACTTTTATGAAGAAATGGAGAAATTTTGCCGAATTATTGAAGATGGGAAAGAAGAATATGTCGAGTTCACAAAACAAGAAAAGCACTTAGTTATATGTTTCTTATTTTATTTTAATTAAAAATTTCAAAGTTAAGCTTAATTTCAATTTTTAAATGTCTATAAAGTTTGATGAGGAAGGCGTGAAGAATGTACGAAACAAAAACGAAGAATGAAAGAAATAAAGTTTTATAAAAATCAAAAAATAATGAGGAAATTGTTAACAAATCTTGGCTCAAGATGAGAAATCAGAAGCAATAAATAATATTTAAATGTTTTTGAAAATAAACGGAAGCTGATGGTTATGAAGGTAGCAAAAAATAAAAACACAAATGTTATGAAAATGAAAAAGTGAGAAGAGAATGACAAATACTGAAAAAGGAAGGAAGCTGTATTAATTTTCTAAAGGTTTAATATGAAAAGAAAAAATTAAAGATTTAAAGATTTACGAATTGAAGAAAAGTGTGAGGCTGAAGAAAAGAAGAAATTATATTATATTAATTTATTATATTAATTATACCAGGTGAATAAAAAGTATGGAACCAAACGTTTTTTGATTAAACTATTTATTTTTTGGAAAAACTAATTGATGAGTGTTAAAGTACTATAAAAATGTGATGATTTAACAAGAATAAAATTTTTCGAAATTTCCTTTTGTTTTTGAGTTCTACAAAAAAAATATTTTTTTAAATGGCAACCCACTATAAAATCATTTTTCTCATAAAAGCTATACTTTAAGGATTACAACTATCTGCTTTATTTTTAATTTTTAAAAAAAAATTTTTTCACATAAATTGCAATTTTGACAAAAAAATCGCATAACTCAAAAACAAAACAAAATTTCGTTCTGAAAATACGATCACATTTTTTATATTACATTAATTTATATTAATTATTATTTTCTGGAGGCAAATGATTAAAAATAAAACCGCTTGGTTCCATACTCTATATTCACCCTGTATAAGAAAAGTTAATATCAGGGTGTTTAATTATAAAATCAGGAAGAATGAAGCAACTGTAGACACTAGACTTCAAAATGAAGAATGTGTTAGAATCGAAGAAAATGAACTAATTTTAATGTTTTATGGAAATTAAGATAATAGATAACAAATAATAAGACAAACACTGAGTAAGAAGGAAGAAAAAGTGGACCAATAAACCTAAATATGAAAGAAGAAAATTAATTTTTTGAAATATTCAGTGAGAATAGCGAAAATAATGAAGAACGTGGAGATTTACATATTGAAGAAAAGAAAAAAATTACATATGAAGAAAAATGCATCTGAAAAGTCGGAGGCAAAAATTGCAATTATTCTTCTTAGATTCATGACTCGAAGATTAAAAAGATATTAGAAATGAAAGAAGATATTATTGTTGAAGTAACAGAATTATTGAAGATAAAAATAAAAAAGTACACTGAAAAAGTGTAGAAGTTTTAAGTGAAAAATGAAGAAATAAGAAGTGAAGAATAGGTAGAAAACTAGTAATGAAAGGATTAAAGAAGAAAGTGAGAAAAATGAAGAAAGCGAAGATTTAATTTTGAAGAAAAGTCTGAGATAAAGTTTAGTCTGTATCCCAAAAAATTCCAGAGTAAATGAGAGTTAAAGAAAAATTTGAGGTAAAAACTGCACACATTGCATTTCCATTAATATTTCAAAAATTAAAAATAAAGAGTTATTGTTGAAATGACAAAATCAAAGAAAATGAAAAAGCAGAAAGTAATGTTGGGTTAAAGTGTCGGAATGGCTTGATGATAAAAATCAGGAAGAATAAAAAACTAGTCCTCGAGACTACAAAAGAGTAAAGTATAAAAACAAATTGAAAAAAATATTTTTGAGTTCACACAAAAAAGTGTAGGAAACTAGTAATGAAAAAAATTAATTCCCTAAAATTTAAATGAGAGTCATTCATCTTTTTATGCTCAAAAATGTTTAAAATGAATGGGCCTTTCAGCACTTGAAATTCCTGAATGAATAACTTTGTATACAGTTCGTAATTAAGCATTAATTCAGAAAATCGCTCTCAATTTTATTTTTCCCCTCAAGTCCGCCATAACTCAAGCTTGTCGCTCTCCTATCCAAAAGCTATTAATTGTTAACGAGCATTTGTCAAACTTAATCAGCAGATGTCGAACATTTATCCACTTGATTTATGTCAGATGTTTCTAAGGGCCGTTTGATTTATTGCAAGTAATTATTGTTGACTAAAGTCCGCAAACATTCTTTGTTTGCCTCAACCTCGACTTACTAGCAAATTAAAATGCAACAATTAGGAGGAATTTTGTCATTAGAGAGTGAAAGCGGGAATAAAATTGACATTTACGTCTTGCTTCATCGCGAATTCAAATAATTGATAAGAGTGGAGGCAATTTATACAAGTTTCGAACACGTTATTCCGAAGTTTCGAATTTTTCTAATATTTTTTGAACGTGCAATTCGCGGTGTAATTCCAGAAATTGGGAATAAAAGTGAGTTCTCCGAGGCTTTAAATTAAATTTGGAATGGTGGCGTTGGCAGGTGCGAGACGAATGATCGACTCTAATATCTGTTACGCGCTGCTGGGGACAAGAAATTAAAAAATTCGCTTTATATTGGAGTAAAATTATCTGTAATAAAGCTCAAATCCGTCATAAAACTCGCAGTTATCTTAAACCATCACAACTTAAAAATTTAAAACTTAGTTAGTCTAGCCTGCAAAAATTGATTTTTCTCTCGCAATTGTCCCGGAAGCTGTCTTAAATCTTCCCTTCCTTTGCAATCGCCTTATTAATCATATTTCCGTCCTCGTCGATGCAAATTCGAACGGAAGTTACGCCATTTTCTGCTCCTTCCGGACTGCAAAGCCGGCTTAATTTTTAATTAAGAATAACAAATCCGATATCTTGTTATCAATTTTTTCTCTTTAGGCGTCTAATCACACAATTTATTAAAAAAATGAACGTTAAATCTATTTTATGTCCGATTCAATATTATTAAATTATACAGGGTGTTCTGTCTAAATCCCACTTTAGAACTATTGGCCGTTGAAATAACCGTATTTATTTGAGAATTGGTACATAGCCATAAACCATTAAGTCCTCCTAAATGAAAATATTTTCAAGATGGCGGCACTTCCGGTTATACCGGAAGTCGGTCTCAACTTTCTTATTTTTAATGGAAAGGTATATTTTTTACTACGTTTTTGGATTAACCGGGTTATTTTAAGCTTTCCCTATACCTAAATTTAGCCATTTTTGAAATATTTGGAGTTTTTCAAGAATTTTTGGATCTGCACCTTCCACTTTAAAAATCGGTAACTCTGCTATTTTTTAAAATTTTGAATTCGTTTTTTTGTCGTTTGAAAGAGAAAGCTTAGATCTTTCTTTCGGTGTTTTCAAATTTTGAAAAAAAAAACAAACCAAAAAATTTTAAGGTTACTTTTGTAATAATTCAAATACCCATAACTCAAATTTTTCAAATGAAATACCCGAATTTTTATTTTACTAAATGGAGTAGAATTTAATTCTGCATCGATCTGTATTAACATTCCCTATACCAAAATTTAATAATTTTTAAGTTATGGTGACTTTTTGTTGAGACTGCCGAAAATCTGTTATTAGCCACATTCGTTTTCGTATAGTTTGCTATGGAAATGAAAAATGTCAAAATTGTGTCTCAATAAATGTCGACAGTGACTTATTATTTGACAAATAGTGCCAAAATATGGAGAGTCAAAGCTACTCAAACTTAGATTTAATTAATTTGTTTTGTATTTATGGAGAGTGTAACAAAATTATGATATCGTTCATTAAACAAAAATAAATTTTTCTCACTTGTTAGCTTTAAATAATGATTGCATGGTAGAAACTATCAATAATAATTAAGTTTGCATAACTTTGATTCTCCATATTTTGGCACTATTTGTCAAATAATAAGTCACTGTCGACGTTTATTGAGAAACAATTTTGACATTTTTGATTTCCATAGCAAACTATGTGAAAACGAGTGTGGCTAGTAATAAATTTTCTGTAGTATTTAAAAAAAAAGCCCATAACCTGAAAATTATTAAATTTAGGTATAGGGAATGTTAATACAGATCAATGCACAATTAAATTCTCTTCTATTTAGTTAAATAAAAATTGGGGTATGTCGTTTGAAAATATTGAGTTATGAGTATTTGAATTATTACAAAAGTAACCTTAAAATTTTGGGATATGTTACTTTTTTTCAAAATTTGAAAACACTAGAAAAAGGATCTAAGCTTTCTCTTTCAAACGGCAAAAAAAAACGAATTTAAAATCTTAAATAATGGCAAAGTTAACGGTTTTTAAAGTGGAAGGTGCAAATCCAAAAATTTTTGAAAAACTCCAAATATTTCAAAAACGGCTAAATTTAGGTATAGGGAAAGCTGATGAAAACTCCCTTAAAATAACCCGATTAATCCAAAAACGCAGTAAAAAATATACCTTTCCATTTAAAATAAGAAAGTTGAGACCGACTTCCGGTATAACCGGAAGTGCCGCCATCTTGAAAATATTTTCATTTAGGAGTACTTAATGGTTTATGGCTATGTACCAATTTTCAAATAAATACAATTATTCCAACTCCCAATACTTCTAAAGTGGGGTTTAGACGGAACAGCCTGTAGTTTTTGATAAAAATGTGAATGGACTTTAGTCAGTTGTCGAATTTCTTATTATCTCAACTTCTGTTGTTATTTTTTTTTATTTCTTATAATAATAAGATATAAACTGATGTTTGTACTTATTTTTTTGTTTGTTATTTGTTTAGAATTTTGTTAGCATTTTAGATTTTGTTCTTTCAAAAACTTTAAAACTTCTGGTGAGTTAATGTAACTTCACATTTAGTGTTTTAAGTATATTTTGTAAAATCTCTTATTGTGTGTATGAAATTTTTAAAAAATGTACTTAAACTATTATAAACGTTAGATCAAGTGTTAAATCTTATATAGGGTGACCGGAAAAAAACTGTTAAATATTTCAAAGGGGGACTCTTGTGAGGCTTTTAAAATTCTTTTTTCAACTATTTAAGTAATTTCAGCATTTTTTCTAGCACTGAAATTACTAGTGCTTCTTATGCACTGTGGTTGGACCATTTAAGACAAAACATTTTTTTTTTGTAGAGTTTTTTTGAATTTTTTTTCTGATTTCTTATTGATGTAAGCAAATTCAAGCAATGGAAATTTTTTCTATTGCTTTTAAGAATTACCTTCTGAAGTTTTTAAACTTTTTTGGACTATACAGGGTGTTTCAGAACTTGCGTCCTAGAAAAAAATTCCAAGAAAGATAACATGGAAAAAAATGTTTAAAAAAATTCTCTGGCAAAAAAATTGTGTGTGTGTGGGTACCGAACTAAAAGACTCGAACCCGGGACTACTATGATATATTTTGCATGTAATCCGGCAGGTGGCACTAACGCAAATTATTGTCGTTATTAGGATGTTTTCCAAATAAGTAGGATAAGGAAAGTTGTGCGATGTTCACACCAGATTTTTTTACATTTTTTTCATGTTCTTGGTATCTTACCTTACGTAGCTTTTTTCTCTGGGGCGTGATAAAAATAATAATAAAAATTGGTTTTTGTTTTAAAGTGAAGGGGAAAAATATTTAAGTTTAATTGATGCAACTAACATTACTCACTTATTTTACGGACATCTGATATATGAGTCCGGAAAAGTACTTCTTTACAGACTATTTTGGGTGATTTTACAGATGACTTCAGGAAAAAAGATTGTTATACTTTTTTACTTTCCTTATCTTATATTGTAAACAGCTGAAATTTGACCTACTTATATTTTTACATTTCTGAGCGAATTATAGTTTCAAGGCACCAAAAACGTTGGTGTGCTACTCGAATTTCCAACACTAAATTACTGTCATAAGGATGTTTTCCAAATAAGTAGGGTAAGGAAAGTCGTGTGATGTTCACACCAGATTTTTAGAACATAGATTTTTGTTTGTTTTATTTTTTATATACATCAGTATCAATTTCTCTGCTCTTATAACACTTTTTGTGTTTCTATTTTTTTAAAACAAATATTATTAGTTTTTTTGCAAGATTTATTGCAATAAACATTTTTAAACATTTTTTGGACTATAACTAACGTAGATAAACACAACTTTAGAAACTAAAAAATATTGGTTTTTTGTTTGAAAGTTACAGGTTGTGAAAAAATAAAAATATTATTTATAAGTATGTAATTTATGCATCTAACATTACACACATGCACAGTTTATGAACTATTTCGTTTACTTTACGGAGATTTTTTACGGGCTATTTTGGGGACAATTTCAGAAAAAAAATATTATTATACTTATACTTTTCTTGAATTGAAATCATTATTTAGCTTGTTGTATTTTTTATTTACAACAGTATGCATTTCTCTACTTTTATTTTTTTTTTGTTTTTCTGTTTTTTTAAAACATGAAATATTGGGCTTATTTATAACAATATTTCTATCTCAAAGTTACAAAACAATAATTATATTTTAGCAACGACTATGCTTTGAAAATGATAAGCATTTTATGATAATAAAAAAATAAATGATTGCATTTTATCAAATATCTAAATTATTCTTCTCAAATCAGTATATTTGAGTAGTGCCATGCCAAGTCCGGGCCCCAAGTCCGGCGATTTTTCCTGGAGCAGGCGGCACAACCCATGAATAATTTATGCTTCCACTTCATCGCTGTTCCTTTTTTTTTTTTTGTAAGAATCGAGTCGGTATTTGATTTCACTGAAGGATTTGCAAGATCTTTTGTGCAATTTGCGCTTATTCTACCTTCAAATGCAATAATCTCGCTGTCGAAACGGACGAATCGTTGCAACAAAAAATGCTTTGCTCATTTGATTATCGCAAATGTTGCGCAAATTTCAACAATGAAATGTCAAGATGCTGCAAATGCCGAATTAATTGGCATTCACTGCTATTGTTAACAAAAATTTATTCAACTAATGTTCAAATTTTGGTGGTGCTAGACTAATCGCATTTCTGGAACATTTACTACACGAGTAAAAACCTCCCTGAATACTAATCGAACACGGGACAAAGACGAAACAATAGCGGACGTAAATCAAGCCGTTTAATCCGATCACCAGATGGTACTTTTTCCGGGGGAAAATGGGCCAAATTATGTGGGAGTTGAATACAAACACAAAAAACGGTAATTAGCGAGTTGTATGGTATATGAGAGCACTCGTGCATCAAGTCGCTTGGTTTAATTTAATTGGGTGTTTGGCGGGAGAAATTTTAATTGTAGGGAAGGAATTGTTTAAAACGTAATGTTTTAATATTGAAGCACAAAGCGAAACTGCGTGCTTCAATATAACGCACAAATAATGCACCAAACTTTTTGGTCACTGACTGTTTTTTGATTAATTCATAACACAGGCCGACAAAAAAAAAGTCATGTCGTGACAACTTGACAAATTTTATATCATTTTATTCGTCTCAGTAAGACAAATCAAATGCATTAAAAAAATTTTCAAAAAGTCCACACACTTTGAACTAAATATTTTTTTTCTAATTTAAATGAATTTAAAATACTTTAACTTTAAAAAATCATTACTCAATAACTATTAGGCAGATTTCCTTCAAATAAAGACTATTCTAAAGGGATGGACTTGCCCTATAGAATGATATGCAATTTGAAATTGAATATTGGCAAACTTTTCTTCGAATAGTGTTCGAAGAAGTTCGAAGTAAATCGAAGTAATCTAAGAAAAATCCTACGAGTAATTTTTTTTTCTTCATCACCATCGTGTAGAGCATCTTTTTGTTAGTAAAAATCCAAATTTTTAAAATAATATACCCAGTAGTTTTTAAGATATGATTTTTTGAAGTTAAAGTTTGCTATTCAAGTATTGCGCCATATAGGAGAAATGCATGTTAATCTTACTTAAAATTGCATTTTTATAAAAGTATTTGTTTTAAGGCTCTTCTTTTGCTTAAAAATGGTCAATTGCACCTTCTTTGTTCTAATTAGAATAAACAAAAAACTGTTTCTTTACTTAAAACAAACAAAGAGTACCTGCGTACTAATTAAAGCAAATAAAAAGTTTTTTTTTCTAAAAATGATTACTGATCATTGAGCAAAAAAGGATCTAGAAGTTTAAATCAGTAGCTTTAATTATAAGAACAAATCTTTTTCAAATTAAATGACTTTCTATTCGGTTTCCAACCTGTTCACTTTGTTCTAGCTTTCTGAACTTTTTTTTGAAAATCTTCTCAGCAAATGCTTTTTTATCACTTGCTACTAATGTTATCACAACAACTACTACCTACAAGCTAACTGAAGCTAATCGTAGAATGTAGCAACAAAATAAATCATGTGACTTATTGCATTTAACATCACTCGAAAGTGATGAGAAAGCATTTGCTCAGAACATTTTCAAAAAAGTTCAGAAAGCTAGAACAAAGTGAACAAGTCGAAATCTGAATGGAAAGTGATTTGATTTGAAAAAGATTTGCCCTTACATTTAAGGCTCGTGCCTTGAACTTCTAGATTCTCTTTGCTCAATGATCAGTGGTCATTTTTACAACAAAAAACTCTTTATTTGCTTTAATTAATACGCATGTACTCTTTATTTGTTTTAAGTAAACAAACAGTTTACAACAGTTTAGAAGGTGCAATTGACCATTTTTAAGCAAAAGAAGAGTTTTAAAACAAATTCTTTTATAAAAATGCAATTTTAAGTAAGATTAACATGTATTTCTCCTATATGGAGCAATGCTTGATTAGCAAACCATAACTTCAAAAAATCATATCTTAAAAACTATTCGGTATATTATTTTAAAAATTTGGATTCTTACTCTACACGATGGTGACGAAGAAAAAAAATTACTCGTAGGGTTTTTCTTAGATTATTTTGATTTACTTCGAACTTCTTGGAACACTGTTCAAAGAAAAGTTTGCTAATATTCAATTTCAAATTTTATATCGTTCTAAAGTGCAAGGCCATCCCTTTAGAATGGTCTTTATTTGAAGGAAATCGGCCTAATAGTTATTGATTAATGATTTTTTTAAAATGATATAAAATTTGTCAAGTTGTCACGACATGACTTTTTTTTGTCGGCCTGTGTAATTTGATTTCTCAGTTTTCTCTGAAAGCCTAAAATTTTTGGTCATGTCTTGTCCTATAGCTGTCAAAAATGTGTAAACATGTCAATTACACTTGTTGAGGCCGCACTAAGTCGCATATAATAACATGTTTGAGCCGGAGCCCGCAATTAACTCCAAAACTAACATCAAATATTACAACAGCGTATTGACCCTTCATACGCAGAGTGTGAATTGCGTTTCATGGAAGTTGTAATGAGTTGAGAGATATGAAATTATCGGAAGATTAGTCTCTGGGGAACAAGACTTGGCTCATTATTGTCTGGAAATTGGAAGTTTTTCCTTTATTACGACTGTTGTTGGTCTATTTTTGCTCAAACGTGTATAATCAAGTTTGTTTTTATCGCAGACGTGTCATTAGTTCTCATGGTTTCTAATAAGTGGTTCAATGGTAAAAACCGGTTATAAGAATTTTCAACAATGTGCTAAACATTCCAACTTTTTAAATCTGTATAATTATGTTAATTAAATTAAAGAATTTCTCTAATTTTTATTAATCACTCCTACTTCATTTCGCGTTTCAGTTGGCATTAAAAAATGTTAAGAAATTATAAAAAGTGAATTTTTCTAGTCCGTTAATTTCAAACTAAAAGCACTAACGGGCATTTTAATGCTTTTTCAATGTCACCAACTGGATAAAAAATAGCACAGCTTGTTTTAATTGCGTTTGTTGTTTTCCAGTTTTGACACAACTTTTAGTTCTGATCATTCATTGTCTATTTTTAGCGGAAATTTTATCAATTTTCAAAATTTTTTTCATTAGTATATGGAGAATTAAATGTCGGAATGAAAAATTGTAACTGACATTTTATTGGGCGAAATTAATTTGACACACGACGCGTAGCGGAGTGCATTATTTAATAATTGAGTTGGAGGATTTTTATTAAATAATCAAAAATAAATTTCAATAACAAGGATACGTCAAACTAATTTAAATAGTCAAAAAAAAATTTAGTATTCAATAATTAAAAAGTTGTGCAAAACCTATTTGTTAGAAGAATTAGAGGTGCGTTTATACTGATGATGTTTTTTAATGAGGAAGTTTAAGTCTTTTATATTTGCTTTTGCATTAATTTTATCTTGAAATTTTTTTATTAGTACTTGTGATGATAATAGTTTTAAATAATAATATTCTAGACATATTTGTATCCTTGGAATACACTCCAATATCTCTATTTACCCACCTCTAATCCATTATTGCTCGTGGTCAATAATGAAAATGATTATTGACTTTTAGGAGAAAAAAAAACAACTTCACAACTTCTCGACTACTAAATAATGGTACTTTTTCGAATCGTAGTGAAATAGTATATTAAACAACGCATTTCGTAAGGCAAGTTTTGTGGAACGAGTTCATGATTATAAAGAACAAGTTTCTACAAATGACTTATGGCGCAAGTTTTTTTTATGTTTTTTTTTATTTTACGCGTTTCACGTATTTTTTTTAACATAAAAATCGATTTTTCAAAATCTAGGAACTTTCGTCCTAATAAGGTGGTTGATAGTAAATATCACAAAGTCGAAGTGTCAGGTCTTGAGTATATTGAAAAATTTGTTTTAACAATGAATACTGTAAATATTTTATGCACATTAATATCGCTCAAAACGCCGCTGAAAATCACCATTACCAACCTCTAGAAAGTAAATTGCACTAGTCTATTTCAGCACCCTAATTGGTGTTGAAATGGCTCATTAAAGCATCGGTTTTGGTATCCAAATAAATTTTATTACAGACGCAAAATAGCAAAAATTGATTTTGAATTTTTTTTTGTTTTTGTTTTAATTTGAGTGATCTGTTTTTTCAAAAATTTTAGATCAAATAATTTGTATACAGGTTGAATCAAAATTATGGAACAAAACACTTTTTTTTGTTTAAATTATTTATTTTTTGAAGAAACATAGTGCTATAAAATTGACTTTTTCGATTTTTTTTTGTTTTTGAGTTCTGCGGCATTTTTATTTTTTTGTTAATGACAACCTACTGTAAAATCATTTTTTTTTCATGAAGGTTATGGTTACAACTATCATATAAGTTGTCATTTTGACAAAAAAAAATCGGATAACTCAAAAACAAAACAAAATTTCTCATTCTCAAAACACATATACATTTTTTATAGCACCTTAATTTTTCTAAATCATTATTTTCTGAAAGCATATGAATAGAAAAAAAGCTTGGATCCATACTTTTTATGCACCCTGTATGTAATATGTTCCAAAACGGTATTTTTTCCTGTTTTTTTTATTTGAAAAATAAATGTACTACAGTTAAAAACATCTATTATTTGATATAAATAATAATAATAATAATAACTAATTTTTATTTAATAAAAACAGAATGTTTCAAAAATTACAAAAAACGTAAATACAGGTGTCCGAAAAAAAACTTTGAAATATTTCGTGGAATGATCCCTTAGGCCTTAAAGCATCGGTTTTGGTATCGAAATAAGCTTTCTTTCACACGCAGAATAGAAAAAAGAATATTAAAAATTTAAAAATCTACTATACTGCACTTAAAGATGAGAAATATGTTGAAATTTGAAGTAGAGTCGTATTATTTTGCATTGGCTTGTAGCAAATTGCTTCCGAGTTGCTGTTCCCTCCTCCATCGATCCTCTCACTGCCTCCTAATCGTCTTCAGGAGTCCTCCTCTCCTATATGGTAGGAAAAACGTCACTTCTAATCCAGTCCGAGTGGAAGCTGATCCGAGTTAACTGCATCCGTAATCCTCCTCCTTCCGTTGTTTATTGCGATTGTGCGTTCTTGTTTCACATTGCTTAACATTTATCGCGTCTTGTGCTAGATTACTCCATCCATCCACTTACTCATCGCGAGTTTCTTCCCTTTTTTCGCACTCAATCGACTTTCGAGAGGAAATCGATGGTTGGAACGTGACGCGAACAATTACCGTAAATAATGCAATTATTTGCGAATTTTCGACCAAATCCAACTTTTGCGATGATCTCTCCAAGAGATTTCAATCAAGGACGGATGTAGCCAAGCGTCAACTATACAATAATTAAAATATTTATGATGTTTTTGCGTTTCAGGTTTTTAAAAATGTGAATTTCGCCCGTTATTAATGCGTAAGTTTGAATTCTTTCGACATTTTTTACTTTCTCAATTACTTTCTTCGAAAATTATTACATTATGTTCATTCGAGTTGTGAAAGATTTTTTACTCGTAGTTCGGAAACTTTGTAAGCATTTTCGTAATTAAATCAGACGTTTTTGTCATCACTCTATTTTGTTTTCAGATTGTGGCTACTTGTTGCGGATCTCAATTCGACCAAGAGGTGAGTCAAGTCTTATTTTAGGAATTGCTAAATTTATGGCTTTTACTAGTACTCGGCGTGTTTATATTTACACAAAATTTACAATTGTAAATAATTTCTCGTTGATTTGTTTATTTGTGTTATCAAAAAATTCAATATTACCTACATTTGTTTGATTTTTAATTTTTTTTGCGATTTTGACGCTCAATAAAAAAAATTGTAATTTTTTAAAGAGTTGTGAGTTACATCCAAAAGTTTGAAAAGTCATTTTTAATCTATAAACTGAAATACAATTATTTGATTCTTTTGAGGGTTCTTTACACATAAACTTTTTGAAACTGAATGAAGTGAATATTTTGATAAATTATTTGGCATTTGACAAATTTATTATTTTATTATGGTATTATTAATTTAGTCCGGTGGGATAAAAGTCGTGTATGCATCTCTGGATAAATATCATCTTTTAAATAAAATGCCCACGGCACTTTTTGGTCACCTCTGGTATTACCTACATTCTCGGGATTAAAATTGTTATTTATGCTCTTGATACTTTTTAGTGTTTATTAATAGGATTTTTTTAAATATCAAATTTATTGTAAGATTTGTAATTGATTTTTTTAATGTTTTCAAATTTTATTTTTTTGTTAAAGCTTTTGGAATTACAACAATACAAGACATGTTTCTGTTTTACTGATTTTTAGACATTTGCAAAACAAATTAAAAAATGTATTAATTACTAATCAGATATTTGTTTTTCTTCAAATTCAAATAGGCTCAAAATTTTTGAAATTTGGTGAAAAGTTTTGATACCTCTTTTACCATCCTCGACGAGTCGACTGAGAAGCAGGTGTTAGTAAATGTATATAGTTGCTATAGAAACGCACTGAAATATGTGTGTATCTATGGTAATAGAAATAAAAGTTGTCATAGTAACAATAGAAAATTCAGCCCAGTGGCGGGTATTGATTTTTGACAAAATTTTTCATATCTTTTTATTTATTTTTAAATAGATTGAGTATTCAGAATGACTATACTCTTCTTCATATTAATGTGCATCAATGCATCTTTAATTTAAAGGCCGATTCACACAAAAAGTTCCATTAACGTTATTAAGAAATAAATTTAATCACATCAATACTGACAAAAATCTTTGTTACTCTATGTTAATTATTTTTTGCTATCTGAAAATTTGGGTTGCACATATTTATTTGAGAAAATAATTTATTAGGAAGATTGAAGTTGTGATTGTTTGAATTTTCGCATGGTTGCCACCTTAAAATGAACCTTTTCAACGACTACTTCGATGCACATTAATATGAAAACGAGTATATTTGTATGGCTGGCAGTTACTATAATTTTAGTTTCCATTAAATTATTAAAAAGCTAATAAGACTTTTTCAGACAATAACTTTATTAAATGAAATTTTATGTACATATTTTAATAAAAATTTAATTGAAAAAATACATTACCATTAGGGAATAAGCTTTTTTTCATAACTGTGTTGAATTGTGTTTTTTTATAACTCTTCCACTTAAATTGATTAAATAGTTATTTCTTGAATAATGTTATCACGAATTGTTTTTCTCAATAATATTGATAAGTGCCAAGTCTTAATTTCAAGCTACTTTACGAAATGACAAATGTGAAATATTGCTTTTTGCTAACCGAAAAATTAGTTGGTTATAACACACTTTTAGTTATACAGGGTGCCCCAAAGTTTAGGGCCGGCATAAAAATAAATATTTCTAATTGATAAAAAAATTGCTAGTGCAAAGGATTATATAGACTTCAATTGGATGCTTTAATATGGTTCAAAATTTTTAGCGTATATCAGTGAGACCCTAAATACCAAATTTGGAAAAAAAAATTAATAATTGGAATCTTTTCTACATGATAACATTTCTTGATTTTTTTCTAATTCCAACTGCTGTTGATAGATTTTGAGTAATTAACATTTTAATATTGAAAATTTTCCAAGTTTCAGATTTTTAATATTAAAATGTTAATTATTCAAAACCTATCAACTTTATCATTATTCTATTTTCACAAATACTACAGAAAAAAATCAAAGAATTTTTTCATGTAGAAAATATTCCAGTTAATTGAAATTTTAATTTTTAATGTCTCACCGTAATACGCTAAAAATTTTGTACATTATCAACACATTAAATTAAAGTGTTTTTAATCCACTTTCGTTTAGACTATCAAATTTTTTTTTAATCTATTAGAAATATTTATTTTTTCCTCGGCCCTAAAACTTGGGACACTCTGTATATTGCAGACCATCAGCATTCCACATTTTACACTACTAACTGCACTAGTCATCAATCGTTAAATTAATAAACTTGTTCGAAATTTTTTTTTTCACTACGTTTGGCAAAATAAATGTTCAGCTTCGCCACATAAACTAGCACTTTTACTCCTCCTACTTACACTATCGAAATACTTTTTTAATCAATTAGAAATATTTATTTTTACGTCGGCTTTAAAACTTGGGACACCCTGTACAACACGGTGTCTTATTTCTTAATTACACATATAGGTACTCTTTTTCATTATAATGCATCAAGTAGGTTGTAGAAGTCTAAATGCATCTTTACTTAATTTAAAGGCTGATTTACAAAAAAAGTGTCATTAATGTCATTCAGAACAAATTTAATCACATCAATAATGACAAAAATTGTTATGTTTGCTACCCTATGTTAATTGTGTTGTTAATTTTAATTATTTTTTGCTACCTGGGGTTTATATTTTTTATTTAAAAAAATAATTTTTAGGGAATTTTGAATTTTTGCATGACCCCTTTCACGACTACTTTGATGCACATTAATTTGGAAACGAGTATAACTACATTTTTGCCATGAGTTCATGACTTGTCACTTGTCATTTCCACGTGACCGCGGCGGTAAATTCGAATCGCCCTCGCCATCTGCGATTCGAATTAAAACGTGTTAATCTGAATATTTTTAGCAGTTGGTTATTCAGGTCAGTCTCAAAGCGTCGTTATTCTTCGTGTCGAATTGTAATTTGGTGTCGATGGGGTCGTAAATCATCCCTCGAAGCATAAATCATTCTTCTAGTTCCGGCCTCTTTTCTTCGCCCCGAAAATCGTTCTCATTGTCGGCCAAATTGCCCAATTGTAATAAATTGATTAATTGGGCATTGTGCGTGCGTCCGCTATGTAAATTTCCAAAATCGGGCCTCCACTTCACGGTCAAACTCCGGATTTATCTGTTTGTTGGCACGAAGCAGCGCGATAATTTACGATTTTCTCTAATCGAGTTAATGGCGGGGTAAATCGCGTCCTCGATTCAATAAAACAAAGCGACGAAGGGTCCGTTTGAAATGAAAATCGTGACAAATCGGTGAAGAGAAGGGCCGATTAATTCGGGGGCGGAGAAACACCTTCTTGGGAATAATCGAAGTGTGATGAGAGAGTGAGAGTTAATTTTCTCGCTGAGGGTTATTATTTGATGACTTTTTCGTCGTTTTAGCGACGACGCTAATCGAAATTTTCACAAACAACGACGGAGGTTATCAAATCAAGGTCGGGGAGTGTTATTGCTCTCGGTGGAAAAGTAAAAGTGAGATGAACATCAAACGCCGCAATTAGATCGAAAAATGAAAGGTCTTATGTAAACGATTTTGACGCGTCTTGTGACAAACACATTTTATGCGAAAAACACTCATTTTCTAACGGGAAAATATTTATTTTCACTTTTGGTGCACTCTCGAGCTTATGATCAGATATTTTTTCCAGTTTATTAACATATTAGCTATAAAAACCAATTTCGATTTAAAAAGATATAAAGAAATAATTTTAATTTGTTTATACTTTAAACACTGAAGAGACAGCAGTGATACAGCGAGATCAAAAAGTTTTTCTATGAAGCTCTAATGTCAAAATAATTTTTATGTAACTTATAAAAGGAAACCGTGGTAAACAATTTGTATAAATTAACACCAACAACATGTCATTTTAGGATGTTTTGAAAGGTTTGATAGAGTAATTCAAATTGCTTCGGCTCATATTTTTTTTGTACTCAATGTTAAAGAGTGCTTTTATCTACTAATTTCAGTAGATAAAGTAGTCTTTTATCGTTTAGTGAAATAAAGTAATTTTTATCTACTGTTTATATTCAAGAAAACAACTTGACATCTGATTAACATACGAAGTGTCATGCGACAAAGTCCTCTTTAGTCGTAATTTGACGATTTTTGTAATTTTTTTTTGAAATAGCGTCTGCTTTTCCGGTAAACCCATAGGTACATAAACGTCATGGAAAATGATGATTTCAAACTTAATTTAGTGATTTTTTACTTTATTTTGAAAAATCTTTCAAGTTTAGCAATTTTTGTTTTGCAAAAACTAAAAAAACTAAACATTTCAGACTTCAATTTCACGAATTTTGTCCATAGTTTTGGCAAAATTCTTTAAGTTTAGTAAGTTTTTTTGGTGAAAAATGATTATAATCTATTGAAATAAGCAATAACGCGTTTTGGACCTAATTTAACGATTTTTATTCCTTTGTTTTGATACAGTTTTGGACTAAATTTAGGGCGTCTTTTGCATTGTTTTAACGAAATTGTTAGAATTTAGTGTGTGTTTTAATGCTAAAATGTTCTAAAACTATCGAAATAATCAAAACTACTTTGACGCTTTTTGTAAAATTTTTCGGAACTGATGTGTGTTTTTCTCTGAAAAGCGATTTTACCATTATGAAAAATAGTGATTTCAGACAAATTTAGTTATTTTCTACTTTCTTTTGACAAACTCTTTCAAGTTTAGTAATTTTTGTTATACAAAAAACGCTCTATTAATTTATTAAAATGAGCAAAAAGCATTCATTTTAGAACTAACTTAGCGATTGTCTACTTTATTTTGGCAAAATATTTTAAATTTTAAATGATTTTTTTCGTGAAAATCAATCAAAATTTTTTTTGTACCTAATTTGACGTTTTTTTTTGCTTTTACGAAATTTTGGACAAAATTTAACGATTTTCAGTGAGTTTATTACTGAAAAAATACTCTAAAACCACCTAAACAAGAAAAAATAATGCATTGTAGATTTAAATTGCCAATTTTTGTAAAATTTTTTGGAATAAGAAAAACTTTAAAACTATTCTTCATGGAAAATAATAATCTCAGTCATATTTTAGCGATTTTCTACTTTTCTGGCAAAATCTTTTACATTTAGTGATTTTTTTTAAATAAAAAACGCTCTAAGTTAATAAAATAAGGGAAAATAATACATTTCAAACCTAATTTGACAATTTTTTTGCTTTGCTTTTACAAAATTTTGGCAAAGTTTAGCTACCAAATCTTCCAAATTTTTCAAATTTTTGACACCTTGTTTTAAAATACGAAGTGTCATGCGACATAAGTCCTCTTGATAGAAAGACTTTTTGTAACAGTCAATGAAGGCTTAGTCGAAAAATTGTCAAAATTTTTATTTTATTATTATTTTTACTTTGATATTTATATTTTTATCTAGCAGTCTATGGAATTACCGAATAAAATAAAAAATGCCGCTTTAAAAAATATTGACTCTAATTAACCTCTTATGTTAATTTATTTCGATTGACAACTGTCACTGTTGACAGAACTATCTGGTTCAAAAAGAGTAGAGCGGCACAGAAAAATTTATATGTAAAAAAATTTCTTAGACGACTAGATGAAAATAATTTTGAAGCACATTGTGCAAAAGCAGTATTTACCGTACCTCACGTGACCACTCTTATCTTATGGCGGCCAATAGGAAAGCAGCAATTTGTGATGATTATTTTTCTGCGTTATTTATTTGCTGTTACAAAAATTAAGTGAAAAATGGAGTTTTGATTTGAGCTAATTTTGAAATTTTGAATTACATACAGGCTGATCCAGGGATGCGTGCAAGCTTTATAACTTTTTTTCTATCGAAGCTACTGACTTGATTTTTTTAAACGATGGGTCCGACAATGAGGCACATTTCAAAAATATTTTTATTTAATACAAAATAAGATATACAACTAAATTTTTGTTACATTTTTGGCAGTAGTTGAAATAGTTTTTGACTTATGACAATTTATGTGTTAAATTATCGTCGTGCATAGATTCACAAAAAATTCATAATTTTAGAATCATTTAACCAACTTTTTTCCAGTCAATTCCTTAAGCTTTAGCACATTTTCTGACATAAAGACGAACTCGGAGTCGATGTTCCATCGCCTACTACGATTTTTTTTAAATGACAAATTACAAATGGTAATAACTCGACTTTTTCAAATACAACACTTTATATTTTATTGTATCATTGTATGGCATTTTTTATGAGCTTTTTGTCGACATAGGGTTTGTGAGGTCTACCTTGTAAAATTTGTAAGATTTCTGTAAAATAAGCGATGGCGATTTTTTTTATTTTTGAAAAAGAAAAGGAGTTTTTATTATTATTATTATTTATTTTGCCACGTTATATTTTTGGTAATTAAGGTTTAAGATTGTTGTAGGTTTAATTTTATAATTTTTTTGGTGACCGGGGTATATTGTCAAATTTTAAGCATATATTTGTAATTTTTTGCAAAAATTTTAGAGTGGCTTTGTTTTTTATTCAAAAAGACTTTCGTTGAGAAGTCAAACAGAAATTTTTCATGTTATCGGCTTGTCGAATAATGGAGTGGTAGTGTTTCAAGAGAATGAAAGAGAATATGAAATCATTTTCATATCGTGGAATTCCTCCGAGAGAAATATTTTCACTTCCCCTAAATAAAGCAAAGTTTCAGCTCTGGTATAAAATAATAAAAATAAAATTAATTGAGAATCGTAAATGCCAAAAGAGAAATTCAAGTGAGCTCACATTTAATTATTATTTTATTCGCCCGAAAATTTAAAAAGCTTTACATTTACGTGGTAATTAATTAAAATACATTACAATAATTTCGTGTTAATGGCAAGAAAATCAAGCAATTAAATTAAAAAATCACTGACCTACATCATTGCTAACATCCGCAACAATCTCGCCTGACCCAAAATATTACATAATTCCAATCATAACAAACCAGTAGTAAAACGTAAAAAATCTAATTTCACATTTGCGTCGAAGATAGTCCCAATTTCCTTGGCCTTACGCAAGCTGCGAGACCCAAGGGTGCTGTATCATATGGTGGGAAGTCTCCCCCAATTTCCAACAGCGACTTGGGTAACAAATGCATGCAAGTGCGAGGGTTAAATAAGCCAATTTTTCAACGAGATAATGCGCACGCTCCCGAGTAAAACGGAAAATTTAAGCGGAAGGCTAAAAACACAAAAACTCAATTTGATATGGTAATTAACCAAACAAACTACTTTTTCAATTACGTATATCAAGTTTTGTACGCACCTCGTAATTAAATTGGGACTAGAAAAATTTTAGGCTATTTTTTCCGAATACGATTTGATCAATTTTTAAGTTGTTTACCTAATTTTTAATTATTTTTTCGCCTACAAGTTATTGAATTTTTTAATAAATATTACGGATTTTTTGCAATTCTAAAAATTTTTTCAGTTAAAATTGTTTTACGTATATTGATTTTGTTGTGCGTTTTTTAAAGTTTTTTGACACGTTTTTTTTTTCTTTTAAGGTTTTTTATTTTTTTAGTTTAATTGGACAATATTATTTCGGGTTTGCGAAATTCACCTGATATTTTTCTTTAAAACTATCGAAATAAAGAAAAATAAAGCTGCTCAGACCTAATTTGACAATTTTTGTAATTTTTTTTGAAATAGAAAGTGTGTTTCTGAAAAACGATCTTAACTTCATGGAAAATAATAATTTTAGACCTAATTTAACGATTTCCAAT
>NW_025400984.1:3648568-3653173 GCF_015345945.1 Tribolium madens | reverse complement strand
AACTACAAAATGTTTCGAATTCAGTAAATATTACAATTTTTTTTAAATCCTAACAATTTTTTCAATTAAAATTGTTTTATATTGATTTTGTTGCGGGTTTGTTAAGTTTTTTGACAAAAAGAAATAAAAAAATAAAAATAATGCTTCTCAGATCTAATTTTACGATTTTTCTAAATTTTTTTGAAATAGAAATTGTGTTCCTGAAAAACGATCTTATCCTCATGGAAAATGATAGTTTTAGACCTAATTTAGCGACTTCCAACTTTGTTTTGGCAAAATCTTTAAAATTAAATGTTTTTTTTTCTGAAAAAAACTCTAAATTTATAAAATGAGAAAAATAAAACCAATTTTACACCTAATTTTACAATTTTCGGCTTTGTTTTAGCAAAATTTTGAATTAAATTTAACTACAAAATGTTTCGAATCTAGTAAATATTACGGATTTTTTTAAATCCTAACAATTTTTTTAATTAAAATTGTTTTATATTGATTTTGCTGCGGATTTGTTAAGTTTTTTGACACAAAAAAATAAAAAAAGTAAAAATGATGCTTCTTAGACCTAATTTTACGATTTTTCTAAATTTTTTGAAATAGAAATTGTGTTCCTGTAAAACGATCTTAACCTCACGGAAAATGATAATTTTAGACCTAATTTAGCGACTTCCAACTTTGTTTTGGCAAAATCTTTAAAATTAAATGTTTTTATTTTCTAAAAAAACTCTCTAAATATATAAAATAAGAAAAATAAAACAAATTTTAGATTTAATTTTACAAAATTTTTGCTTTGTTTTGACAAAATTTTAGATTAAATTTAAGTACCAAATGTTTCGAATTCAGTGAGTTTATTGCTATCAAAATAAGCAAAAACAATGCAGTTAATACCTAATTTATCGATTTTCTACTTCGTTTTTGAAAACACTTTTTTTTAAACTTTATACCTAGAAAAGTAACAATTTTAGACCTTATTTAATGTCTCAAAATTTTTCAACTTATTCTCTGAGTACCGACAAAATAATTAAATTGGAATTTTAGAAAAAAAATCATTTTTTTCGAACAGTAGAAAAGTTTGTTTACTGATTATTTTTCGCTCATAGATTATTGAATTTTTGAGTAAATAACTCGGATTTTTCCAAATTCTAATAATTTTTTCAATTAAAATTGTTTCATATTGAATTTGTTGCTCATTTTCTAAGTTTTCTGAGCCAAAGATCTTTTAATTTTTAGTTTAAATAGAAAATTTTGTTTGGGGATGCGGATAAAACTTGATTTACTTGACATTTTTTATCAAAGTGGCCTATGACTTTGAAATTATTTTGGCAACACTAATGATGTGTTATTTTATGTTGCTAACTTAATTTCAAACTCAATTTCAAAATCACAGGCCACTATGACCAGAAATTTAATTGAACGCATGATAAGAATGGTTTTGTTAGCTCTACTCTTATTTCTCTTAAAATTGGCTTAAAAAATTGCGATTATTTCCTTTCACACTCTATAATTTTATTAGATCAGTAGGCGGCGTGAGTTATTTCAGGCAAAATTCTAATCTACTGCTTTATAGTGTTTGTTATCTTGTTCGTTTCCTGTTTTGTTTTTATAAAATCTAAGTTGCCTTTCAAGTCACGTGACTAGCTAAGCTCGTTACTCGACCAATTACAGGGTTGGAAAATGTCACTTGTCCGCGAATAACCTCAAAATGTGTGATAATTTGATGCAAAAAACCTAAATAAATGAACATTTATTTTGTTATGAAACTTCATCTACCTTATTTTTTTTATCAAAGTGGACTATGACTTTGTAATAATGTTGCCAACTTAATTTCAAAATCACAGGCCACTATGATCAGAAATTTAATTGAATGTTTTGTAGCTTTACTCTTATTTCTCTTTAAATTTTTTTTCACACTATAATTTTATTAGTTTAGTAGGCGGTGTGAGTTTTTTTAAAGAAAATTCTGCTTCACGTAGTGTTCTCTTGTTCTCTTCCTGTTTTTTTTTTTGTTAAATCTAAGTTGTTTCTTAATTCACGTGACCGGTGAAGCTCGATCATTTGATCAATTACAGACTTGGAAGACGTCACGTGGCCGCATATAACTGTTTGGACGCAAAAATCTAAATGAAACTTTTTTTTCATTGTTCAAAGGAAACATAATATTTCAAAAAGCATTATTTTACAAAAAGGTGTTTTAATGAACCGACAGATAAAACTGTGGATTATTTGATACTTTTGCTTTTGTCCACTTTTGTTTAACATGAAATAAATCTCTTTGATTGAAAGATGACACTCAATAGCACATAAATAAAAAGAGAAACTCTTTCAATATTACCGAATAAATAATCGTAGCGTTTCACAATATGCAAACAGTGTGAAAGTTTAATAAAGAAATTAGCTGAATCGTCTGAGGTCCGTTCTAACGAGCGTTCCTTATTAGTGGAAATTGAGGCAAAAAAGGTTGTTCCCGGTAGCAATGTGGTAGTTAGCCGTTAATAATAATTTGCGTGGGCGTAAAATAACCCAAAACATACACTCTTAAAATAATAACATCGTCGCCGTTACTGTTACACCGCTGTATTAAATCAATTAATTACTGTCGGAAAATTGTTTATGGCGCGGAAATGGTACGAATTTACTGTTGTAATTAAACGAATAAATAGCCGAAGGGAAGTCTAATGAAGCGCCGTTTAAAGCTCGACTTGAAAATAATCAAATTTGAGCCAGAGGTGGTGGTGGATTCCATGGGCGCCGATTTTTCATATTTTCAATGGGGGCATAAAAAATAGGTATAACTTGCAGGACCTGAGAACAATTACGCAAAAAAACGATTTCTTCTTCCCTATGTTTGCTGAATTTAATCAATAAATAACATATGCAGTAAGTGTGAAGAAAATAGTACTTGTTCAAAGTTGCAAAATGCTTCAAGTTGTTGAGTTTTGAAAATAATAAATAATACTCTTTTGTTAAATTTGAAAATGAAAAAAATCGGAAACAATTAAAAAAAATTTTGAGGCATTTCTCAAGTATTTCTTGCAATACTTCCAAATCATACAACCAAATTTTCTATCAGATTGAAAAAAAACATAATTTAGTGTATTACACACCTGTAAAAAACCTAATGACAACAAAAAAATTTACTTTTTTCTCTTTTCTTTAAATAAATGTTGCAAATAATTTAAAAAAAATCGTAAAAACATCTTGTAGAAGATTTATTCCAGTTTTTGAAATTGGTTGCTGAGATATCGATGATTAAAGACAAAAAATCCTTTTTCATTAAAAGACAAATATCTTAGCGACAAATCGACGTAAAGAGAACATAAAAAAAGCAAACAATTTAAAAAAAATGTCTTTTTTTGAAAATTTGCATGAAAGTTTGTAAATCTAGTGCTGAATACAGCTTGGGGCTATCAATTTTTTATTAATGTAATTAATTTGATATGAGTAAAATTAGGGAATGCAAAAGCTAAATAAATGGTCTCAAAAATTAGTCAATATTTGTTTTTGATTTCTTACATTTTCAAAAATATTAAAAAATGTAAAATTGTAGAAAAAAGTGAAAAAATTGTTTTCTTCATTTTGATGAAGATTACAAAATGTTCAGAAACAATTCGTCCTCTTAGTGCAACAACTAGATAACTTAAATTTTAGGCATTTCTCAAGTATTTTTTGCAATACTTCAAAAACATAAAACCAAACTTTCTATCAGATTAAAAAAACGTAGTTTACTATATTACACACCTGCAAAAAACCTAATGACAACAAAAAATGATTTTTTTTCTCTTTTTTTTTTAAATAAATGTTGCAAATAATTGTTTTAAAAAAATCGTGAAAACATTTTGCAGAAGATTTATTCTAGTTTTTGAAATTGGTTGCTGAGATATCGATGATCAAAGACAAAAAGATCCTTTTTCATTAAAAGTCAAATATCTTGGCGACAAATCGACGTAAAGAGAACTTAAAAAAAGCAAATTAAAGCGGAATGAACAAGCTATCTGGCTCAGGTATTGATTTAATTAATAAAAATTTTCACAAGTCCGTGAACTAAAAAAAGAATAAAAAAATAATTTTCTGGCGTTGTTTCTTAGGATTACTTAATAACCGTAGCTCAGAAAATGTTTTGCCAAAAGATTTCAAGACTAGAAACTTGAATCTTCAAAATAAACTTTTTTTAATCTAAATACGACCATTTTTCATTGAGATACAGTCTTTCAAAAATCACCAAAAAATTCAAGAAATTTTTTTGTTCCCTTGATTTTTTGAAATAGTATATAAAAAGTTTATGTAGAATAATTTGTCGTTTTGAAGTATTTGAGATAATAAAAAATATTTTGTCAAGGAGTTTTTCACTGAAAAGCTGAATTGTGAATTTGAAAAATGAAAAATCAAAATGGAATAGCATATAAACGATGAATTTGATCCAAAATAGTACACAAGATATTTCTTTTAAAATTTATGAGCCAAGTTTTGAAAATACTAAAAAATGCAGATTTCGTGGAACGATTTCAAAAAAGTCGCACAAAAAATTGAAGTTTGATGCCTGTCCCAGCACAATTTTTTCTTCACATCTTTTATAGTGAAATGAACAACACAATAATAACAATAAGAGTCGTA
>NW_025400984.1:3599311-3647108 GCF_015345945.1 Tribolium madens | reverse complement strand
ATTTTTAGATTACTAAAATTATTTCTGCAATCGTCACGATGTCCTAGTGAAGAAATAATCCTAATGGCTTTTCGTTGGAGTTTAAAAAGTCTCGTAAGTGCTGAACTGTGACCCCATATAAGAATACCGTATTCAAGGTGTGAATTTATAATAGCAAAATATGCCATTCTTGTAATATCTAGGGGTAGATTATTAGTCAAATTTCGAAGTAGATAAATTGCTTTACATATTTTGGTTGCAACAAGCTCGCCATGTTGATTCCAAATAATTAATAAAAAAATTAATTAATTAATAAAAAAATAATAATTATTTATAAAAATAAAGTTGTTAAAAATAGTGTTTCTGAAAAGCGTTCCTAATTTTATAGAAAAAATAAAAGAAATGTATAGACGTTATTTTAGCGATTTTCTTTCATTTTTGGCAAAATTTTGGTAAAATCTCAAAATTCTTCTTGAATTTAGCTAGTTTCTTAATGCAAAATTTTCAAGAACTTTCGAAAACGCAAAAATATCACATTTTAGACCTGATTTATCGATTTTTTGCTTTGTTCTGGCATCTAGTTTTTTTTTTTTTGAAAAACGCTTTAAAATAATACAAAATAATACGTGTTAGAGTTAGCACACAAATTTTATACTTTGTTTCAGCAAATTAAGTGTTTTTTTTTTGTTGGAAAACGTTTTAAGTCAATGAAAACATGCGAAAATAATGTATTTCTTATCTAATTTTGTCTTATTGTGGCAGAATATTGAATTTTTGTTGATTTTTTTCTTTAAATTTAAAGTAAATGTTGCAATTGTTACATAATTTATTAATTTTCTATTTGGTTTTGCCAATCATTTTGAATGAAAAACGCTCTAAATCTAAGAATACTGGTATCGTGTTTTTTTAATTTGTTATCGCAGCAAGTTTTTTGCCTAATCTAACAAATATTTTTTTTCACTTTGTATAGTTAGTACAAAAACGTATTTTTCGGTATATTGCACTCTAAACAATTGGTGGATGCGCCGGTTCTGCGAGTTTTCTTCCACCAAAAATTAAAAATTATGACTTTATTCTGTTATTTTAATCTTACAAACCAGAGCCTTGCTTGCACTAAAATTAATATACGACCGAAATTACCCCAAGCTTACTGTCGTTATTTATTCCACCGTTCGTTTTAATCTGAAAAAATCTGAAAAAATCCAGTTGGATATGATAATAAACGATACTAAACACGCAAACATTTCCACAATTAACACTTTTCTAGCACAACACGAACACATTTTTCCAAAAACATTGTTTCATTTTTCGAATTAATAATTCAGAGAGATAAAAGTTGAAAGCTCAATTCAATTTTTAATGATGGTAAAGTGACTTGGTGTGTTCCAACACTTTGTGATTCTTGTATAATTCAGAGACATTTACACACATTTTCCATGATTATTTATGAATCATTGAGAATTTTCATTTCACAAATGAACGGTGAATTGTTCATTAACTTGTTATTTTTTTTTGTGCCAATCAAAATCATGTCTGTCTAACCGAATTAGGTTAATTAACTTTGCACTAGTGTCAAATGCAGGAAGTGAACTACGAGCCAAATGCACAATCCTCCGACTCAGACCTTAAGGTCACAGCAAAGGTCACGCATTTTATTGGATTTGATGAGCCGGAAAGTGTGTTTTTTCGAGTGTATGTAATGTTTTATTTGACGATCATTGAGGGGAGACTTGAACTTTGTGATCCTGGTCGAGGGTCATTGATTTTTTTTATTTCAGGAGTGTTTAATCGAAATGTGAAAAATTTAAATTTTCAGTCCTGAAAATGGCAAAGCATCGATTTCCGCGCCCGAGAGCGTATTTTCGCATCTAAATCATTTCAATTAATTTTCTCCTCTCTCGAGACGTGGCAAAAACCTCGCTTTTATTGACTCCGAATCCACATTTCAGTAATTATTTGTTGGTCAAAAAACGCGCCTTCATGAAAAATGCACCGTTAAAAACCACCCTCACATTACCGTAATAATATCAAATGCCGGAGGGTAAATAAAGACAATTTATTTCCTCCGTTATTACTGTCTTCATTTTTATGATGGAGGTGGCGCTTCAACCTTTAAAAATATTTATCTTTCCCATACGGTCGACTCCCTCAAAATTCAATTAAACTTAATGCCTGCTTTCCGACTGATAAATATTTGGAGGAGTTGGAATTATTTTGAGGATTCGGGGGCGAGTGCAGTTTATCAAGTGGGCCCTGATTGCCAATAACATGAGAGATAGAAGAGCGCTCACATTGTTAAGACATGATTTACGTACCGGGAATTTCATAAATTTTTACCACATCTTGACACCTAAGTCGGCTATAAAATCAGAAGAGGTCCCAAGTCGCGTTATTTATGCCGCACGCTGTACTAATTTGACAAAGTTTACTTTTTTTTGAAATGGTGTGTTTGAAAAATAATAGAATGCAACATTTTAGATCTAATTTAGCGATTTTTATTTTGTTTTTGCATTTTTTTTTTTAATATAATTTAGCATGTTTTTAGTGAAAACCTTTCAAAAAATATAAAAATAAGCTAAAATAAATTATTAAAGACCTAATTATTCAATTTTTCTGCTTGGTTTTAATAGAATAGAATAAATTTTTACCATATTTTGACATCTAAATCGGAGGAGTCCGAAGTTATTATTTTTTTTACATCGTTTTTGCATATTTTTTAAAGTAGTGTGTTTGTGAAAAATAATTGGAAATAATACATTTTGGATCTACTTTAGCAATATTCTACTCCATGTTGGCAAAATTCTTCAAGTTTCTAGATTAAATAACACAGAAAACAATACGTTTCAAAATGAATTTAGTGATTTTAAATTTGGTTTGTTTGTTTTAATTGAATCTCTCAATTTCATCAATTTTTACCACATCCTGACATTTAAGTCGGCTATAAAATCGGAGGAGAAGGTGCCAAATCGCGTTATTTATTCCGCATACTGTACTTATTTGATAGTTTTTTTTACTTTGTTTTTGTTTTTTTTAATCGTTTGTTTGTGCAAAATGGCAAAATTTTTCAAGTTTATTGAGTTTCTCGGTAGAAACTCTTAGAAAATAATACATTTCAGAATGAATTTGGCGATTTTTTATTTTGCTTTGATAATTTTTTTAAAACTCGTGTATGTTTCTGATGAAAATCTTTCAAAAAAACATCAAAATACACATTAATTGTGTAATTTAATTTGATTTTTTAAATTAATTTAAATTACACATCATTTTTTACATGTAAGTCTTCTATAAAATTCGAGGTTTCAAATCGCGTTATTTATTCTGCACGCTGTATTAATTTAATAGTTTTTTTACTTTGTTTTTGCATTTTTTTTTAAATAGAGTGTTTGCAAAAAATAATAGAAAACAATACATTTTGGATGTAATTTAGCGATTTTCCATTTTGTGTTGGCAAAGGTCTTTAAATTTCTCGGTAAAAACTTGTTTCACAATGGATTTAGCGATTTTACTTTGACAAATTTTTTGCATTTTTTTTAAATGGTGTGTTTGAAAAATAATAGAATGGCAAAATTATTTAAGTTTCTCGGTTAAATAACACAGAAAACTACGTTTTACAATGGATTTAGTGATTTTAATTTTATTTTGTGATTTTTTTTAATTTGGTTTGTTTGTTTTAACTGAATCTCTATATTTCATAAGCTTTTTTACATATTGACACTTAAGCCGGCTATAAAATCGGAGGAAGAGGTCTCAAATCGCGTTATTTATTCAGCATAATGTACTTTTTTAATGGTTTGTTTCTGAAAACTGATAGAAAGTAAAACATTTAAGATCTAATGTAATAATTTTGTACTCCAAATTTTTATTGAGTTTCTCGGTAAAAATTTTTAGAAACTAATACATTTCACAGTGGACTTTTTATTTTGTTTTAGGATTTTTTAAATTTAGTGTGTTTTTGGTGAAAAACGCCCGAAAAATATTAAAATAATGCCTTAAAGATCGAATTTTTCAATTTTTTTAGCTTTGTTTTAAATGTCATAAATTTTCGCCACATCTTGACATCTAATAAATAAGTCGATTATAAAATAGAAGGCGCTCTTAAGTCGCGTTATTTATTCCGCACGCTGTACTAATTTAATATTATTTTTTTGAAAAATAATAGATTTCGGATCTAATTTGGCGATTTTGTACTCTGTATTGACTAATTTCTTTAAGTTTCTTAATAAAAATGCTTAGAAAATAATACACTTCACAATGGATTTACGATTTTTCACGATTTTTAATTTTTGTTTTCAATTTTTTTGAATTGAGTATGTTTTTGTAGAGAAACGTCTAAAAAATATCAAAATTATCAAAAATAACTTTTTGAAAGCCTAATTTTTTAATTCTTTGCTTTATTTTAACAGAATCTTTAAATAACATAAATTTTAGCTTTATTTTCACACATATAAGTCGGCTATAAAATCGGAGGAGGTTCCAAGTCGCGTTATTTATTCCGCACGCTGTACTATTTTGACAATTTTTTACTTCGGTTTTTAATTTTTTTTAATTGTGTGTTTTGTGAAAAATAACAGAAAATATATTTCAGATCTAATTTTGTGATTTTAAACTCTGGTTTGGCAAAAAATTCTAAGAAAATAATACATTTTACAATGAATTTAGCGATTTTTATTTTGTTGTGGCATTTTTTAAATGTTGTATGTTTCTGGTGAAAAACGCTCATAAAATATCAAAATTTACATTAATTACCTAATTTAATTTGATTTTTAAATTAATTTAAATTATCCATCATTTTTTGACATCTAAGTCGGCTAGAAAATTGGAGGAGGTTTTAAATCGCGTTATTTATTCCTCACGCTGTACTATTTTGACAGTTTTTTGCTTCGTTTTTGCATATTTTTTTTTGAATTGGAGTGTTTGCGAAAAATAATAGAAAATAATACATTTTGGATCTAATTTAGAGATTTTCTACTTTGTGTTGGCAAAATTCTTAAAATTTCTCGGAAAAACTTTTAGAACATATTATTTATTCTGCACTCTGTACTTGAAATTGGCCTGATTTTCAGGCAAAATTACTGCTAAAAATGATTTATAGACGTGACATCAAAACTCGCGTTGAAACTAATTTTCACACAACTATTTTGCTGTCACACAAAAAAGTTAAATTTTATGTTCAAAGCAAACAAATTTTGTTACGTTTTCCATCAGTTATTGTTTCTCTTTCGCATTTGCTAAGAAAATAAAATTAAGTTTTGCGGATGGAAACGTCGTATCAGTTTTATATCTCTTAATAGATTTATATTTTATACAAAGCGACTTTTAAATTTTAAACGAAGTTGTTTTTGTAATCCGATCTAGCCTCAGTTTTTTTGACATTTCCAGTGTAAATTTGTTCGTGCCTTTACAAAGAGTCGTAAACTCCAACATTTGAAGCTTTTGTTTAGTTTATAGTTGTGTAAAACAGCGACTTTGAAGTGCGAATTTATAACTCATCACAAGTCGTGTGTATTTTTTGGTAAATTTGCAATTAATTTGTAAATTGAATTTGCGGTATTTGAGCAGAATTATTCGAACAAATAAAAACAATAATTAAACGAAGTGTGTTAAATCTGGTGTAAAATGGGCGCAACTCCGTTTCATTACGTTTCTAAACATCTCTCGCAATGGAAAACCAGAAGATAACGAATGTTGCTTGTGCGGAGTTAACTGAAACTCGAATTAATATTCCGGGATCCTCTCTATTCTCTATTTCGAGTCGAGGTTCATTATAATTTCAAAGTGGAAAAAGACCAACGTAGGGGCGCCTGACACTGAATTTACAACAAATTGGAATTTATGCGCTTGGAACGAATTGGCGAATCAAAGACGTTTAAATTTTAATCGACGAAATAAAACCAAATCTGACATTCGAATTATTCACGTTTTTGCTCCACTGCGAATGGAAATTACCTAAAAAAGCAATATTTCACGAGCAGTGCGGGTGGGTATCAAGATGGTCACGTTTGGCGGACGAAATATTGTAATTTTACAAAAAATTGTTCTTCACATCAAAATAGAATTTTTAAATTTAATTTTATACTTTTCAGTCTAGATATACAGGTGTCCCAGCGATTTAAAAAAGTCCATTAGTGACCTTTGAATGTTAAAAAAAATATAGATTGATAGATACTAATTTAGTGCATTCTCAACCATACAGCATGTCCCAAAAGTAAGTAGAATTTTAGTCAAATTTATTATTTATGAAGGTCTAGATGAGCCAAAAGAACATTTAACTAAATTGCAAATTGGAAATTTTTGATTCTTAACTTTTGCTTGAAGGAAAGTCAAAATTTTTCGTTTTAAATATTTTCAAATAAATAATGTGTCAAAAAAATTGACTTTTCACATACACTTTTTTCCAAGCATTTGCGTTATATTTTTTTTTAAACTCTAGTGTAATGCATCTCTATCATGTCTATCACCACACAAAATTTGATTTGAAAATAGTACATAGTCTTAAAGATACAGGGTTCCTAATGAGTTGAAAAAGTCCATTAGTGACCTTTAAATGGTAAAATTTAAAAAAAAATGTATAGGACATTGACAGATACTAATCTAGTGCATCACCTAAAATTATTTTCAATACAGCATGTCCCAAAAATAAGTTTTGGATGTAGCTTTTTAAAACAATGTTTTTAAACTTAAACTTTTAATAGTCGATTTCGCTTAGTTTTAGAAATAATACGTTTTTTCTGACGAATACATACACTTTTTAAAAATTTATTACACTAAGCCTAAAACAGCTAGAACAATTTTTTTCTTACTTCTGCAAAGAAGAAAGTACAGAATTTAAAGCTGTAGCAATTTTTTAGTGTTTTGCATTTGTAAAGAGTAATAAATTAAGAAGTTTGTTAAAAGTTATATAACTTAAAAAATTTAAATGGAACACCCTATTTTTTATTTTTGCATCTAATAGATTGATAAATTGTCTATTTAAAAAAATAAACTTTTAATGTCTAGAATTGATAAATGAAAAGATATTTAACATTCAGTATTAACTGGAGCAACAATGCCTATCAATATCTAGAGATTGTAAAAGTCGTTATAAATACTGAAATTTGAATTATTTTATTGTAAAAATAAAGAATAAAGGATTCAGTTTAACACAAATGTAATTATTAAGTGATATTACTTCCATCTCTTGTGCAACTGTGCACTTTTTGGCTACTGAAACAAGAGTAATTATTTTTTTGATATTTAACGTTAAATATCTTTTTAGTTGCTGATTATAAACACCTAAAAGTAAATAATTTAATACAATTGAATAATCTTTTAAATGCAAAAACAATAAATAGGTGTTCTATTTAACTTTTTTAAGTTATTGAACTTTTAACAAACGCCTTAATTTTTTTATCTTTGCAAATGCAACACACTAAAAAATGTTACAACCTTATAGCTTGTACCTTCTTCTTTGCGGTAGTAAAAAAATATTTTTAGATGTCTTAGTTTTTGTGTGATAAATTTTCAAAAAGTGCATGTTTTCGTCAAAAAACGTCTTATTTTTAACACTAAGCAAAATTGACCAATAAAAGTTTAGCTTAAAAACATTGTCATAAAAATCTACATCCAAAAACGCTAAGGAACATATGGTGTTTCATTTAAAAAAAACACAAGTTTGTATTGTAACTTATTTTTGAGACACACTGTATAGTTGAAAATAATTTTAGGCGATGGACTAGATTAGTATCTATCAATGTCCTATATAATTTTTTTAAATTTTACCATTTAAAGGTCACTAATGGACTTTTTCAACTCGCTGGGACATCCTGTATTTACTTTTAATTTTTTAAGTGAATATATTTTTTTATTGCGTTTTATCACTTTTTTATGTAAATTTTCCAATGTTCTGTAAATTTATACTTTTTAATTATTTCTCTAATATTTTGCAATGTTTTAAGTAATTTTTTTAGTCTCACTGCAAATTTACATTATGCTTCATAGCATGTTCAAAAGTTATGTAAATTTGCTTTATATTTAATTTTATATTTGATATTTTTTTTCTACAAATTGTTCTCACTTTTATCTAATTTTACTTTTTTAATATAAAATCTGTTTTTTTTTAATAATATTTATTGGAAAATCGACGCCAAAAATTAAAGTACACCAAAAACTTTGAAATTTGAGTTTCAAATGTCAGTCATAGCGACGTTTACATTGACATAAATTTGATGTTCAAAATTCCGTGTCCGCAACTGTACTACTGGAGATTTTTTGATTTTTCTTTCAATTTTTGGAAAGAATGAACATAAATTAACTAATTCATAAATCAATTAAAAATTTTTTGACTAGATTTTTTGCCTTTTGAATCCTTAAGTGCTGACTTTCTTAACAATGCAAATGCATTTGCCTTTTTGAGGTTTTTTTGTTGTCAATTTAGGTTTATTAACGGCAAACATTGTGCTATTGTTCATTTATATTTAAATTTTTGGATTAAAAAAATTGCGGCTTCCACTTTCAATTGACACAAATGAGTCATTTTCGCCAATTTCAAGCAATCACAAAGCACTTAACACATGAAATGTAATTATTTAATTTAGTCATAACTGGTTATACGGCACACTATTGTTTATAATAACTACATGTTCATGAATACATTGTTGTTTACATAACTGTACATCACTCATGAAGTAAGAATTTTCAGGCTAAAAAATTGAATGCTCCTACATTAAGAAATTAATTTAACATTTAACGTAATTGCAATTAATTACAACCTTAGTACATGGTAATAATAATAATAATAATACAAGAGACGTACAGAAATTTAATTCCAAGTATTAAATGAAATGTCAACCGAGAACCAGAGAAACAAAAGACGGAAGTAATGATCGTTGCTTTCATATCATATCTACTCTTGGCCTACATTAATATTATCTGTGACATTGGAAAGTCATTACAAGAACAGTCAACAAACTTTACTCTTGTTTTGCGATTCTTTAATTTTATTTTTTCGATGAGAAACACGTTTCTTCAATCTCGATAAATCCCAATTAAGTGTAAATAATAACCTTGCCGTTCCTTTGGGCAATGTCGTTTGCATCGCCGATAGTTACCGCAATTACTGATAAGGATCCCATTTGACATTTGGCGAATTCCGATCGTAGTCGATATATAGCATCATGCATCCCAGAAATGAAAGTTGTGGATGGGTTTTACCGTATCTTGACCTTTTCGAACCATCACGACCCATTGTATCGATTCTCCAAGTCGAAAAAAGCTGAGAGAAGTCTTCAAAAGTTGAAGTAGAAATTCGCGAAATTTTCTCTGACAAGTTTATATCGACTTGTAATCCTCCTTACGCGAATTAAACAACTTTATTACTCCCGGCTGTGGGGGGTGGCAAAACGAATCGATTTTAATTATACACCTCTTTGTTTTGCTGAGAAAAATTGTGCAAGAGTTTCATTACGGGTTTAAAGGTGAGCGGTACACACCTTTCAGATGGGTTTATGAGCAATTCTGCGAGTTTCTCTTAGATAAATTGGTTTAGAGAAAAGGGAAAAAGGCTTGCAGCAAGACTCTTATTGAAGTTTTACTAAAAAACTGCAAACATAGCTATTAAGACAACAAGAGTTTTAAACTATAAAACTCTTGTTGTCTCTAAAATTACTTCCAACACTAATAATGAATCAAAAATTTTTACTAAATTCAGAAATTATAAAATGTGTCAAAATAATGTCAAAATTGAAAAAGTGCCAAGATATAGTGTATTTTATCTACTTGTAAAATAAAAAAGTAGTTTAATAATCGAGAGTGCTTTAATAGTTGAGATTATTAATCGCCTATTAACAAACGAGTTGATAGAATGTTGTACTGTGAGATAATAGTATATTATATCACAAGGTAGAGAAGAGCTGTTTATTTCTCGAGATGCGTAGCATCTAAACAAATTCCTAAATTATAATATGAAATAGTTGTTAAAATAACATAGAAACTGCAAAGAAAAGGAAAAAGAGTTGAAATTTATTTTACTACCGATAGTATTTCAACATGAAATAAGTCCATTTGTTGTTTTGATAGTTTTGACAAAGACTGAAAAATTAGAGGTGTGGTTATTCTAATATTTTTAATGAGGCAATTTTAGTTATTTATTATGCAAGACGATAAAGAAATTGTTTATCTACGAGTGAAAAGGTAAAGTTTACGAGTGACGAGGTCACGAGTGGACTTTTTTTACGAGTAGATAAACAAAACAACCTTTATCGTCGTGTATAATATTTCGTTTTATTTTGTACTCATCTACCAGAATTTCTTGCATATAAACAGTAGATAAAAATTACTTTATTTCACTAAACGATAAAAGGCTACTTTATCTACTGAAATTAGTTGATAAAAGCACTCTTTAACATTAAGTACAAAATAATAGTTATTTATTATACAAGACGATAAAGAGTGAAAAGGTTAAGTTCACGAGTGACGAGGTCACGAGTAGATTTATTTTACGAGTAGATAAACAATCTGTATCATCGTGTATAATACAACATTTTTTTCTATAACAGGACTTAAAGTTTAAGAGAAAAAATGTAATTTCAAAAAAATTAAATTTTTGGCATTTGTTAAGACGAAACGTCAGATTATTTTTAACAGATTTAAAACAAGTTAAAGCCTTGTTCAATCTAATTTGAAGAATAAAATGTTGTATTCAACTCGTTTGAGTGTAAATCGGACGCTTTATTCCACCTCATGGATGATAAAATTTGTAAATTAAATAAATAAAATAAGTTAAAACATTTTATCTACCCTTACAGTTAAAGTGCTACTTTATCTACTCAAAAGAGTTGATAAAGAAATAGTTTAACATCTGCTATAGAAAAAAAGCCTTTTTTATTTGGTTTGCATTAATTTTATCTTGAAATACTTTTGTTAGTACTTGCAATGCTAATAAAAAAAAACAAGTTCACAACCTCTCCACAAACTTTACAACTAGTAGTAAAAAAACAATGTCAATTTAATTGGAGCTTAATGTGCATACTATTTTTGGTTTTATATTTTCGAAACATTTAAAAATTGTGGACAAAGAAGCAAAATCGTGGAATTAAAATTTAAATGTTGGACGATAATTATTTGAGATTATTATTCAATTCGAAATGTTCAGTTGATTGCTCAAATTATCACTTTATTAAAATAGTTATTTGCACAAAACTGTAATAAATAACCGGAGAGATAAGTGAATTAAAAATGGATTTTGCATAATTCAATTAGTTTGCACAACAAATCAAAAATTAATTTTTCAAAAGCTTGTTAACTTGGATCACACTCAATTATTGCAAATACTTTATTTTCTTAAGTTGAAAGGTGGATTTAAGTTTTAGTGCTTATAAACCTTTCATCTCAGTCCCAAATCCCGACTTTCCTTGGTAAAAAAAGTGGAGTGTCCTTCGTTAATGGACGCCTTTCGCGTCCATATAAATAATTTATAAGTCCGAGTGTTTTAATTTAACGACACATACGACATTAATTTCCATCATCGTCGTCTCATCGTTGAACAAAAAAAGCCGGAAGGCAATCCGCCTACGTTGACGTTTGTACGCTGCGATGCTTTTAACGTATTACCAAGCATTACCTTAATCAGAGTGCTAATGATAACATATACACCTAATTACAGCCCTTTTGTCATGTCAGTAGGGTGTGTGTTCGTATGACGCTCCACAAATTACCAAGGGAATTAGAACAATGAGGCGAACGCATAAATTCCCTCAAATATCATCACGGCAACTAGCGATGAGCGCGTTTTTGACGACTATCGATCCTCCAGAGATGACTTATTTAACAATACTGACTATTTCAAGCGCTGCAACCAGTTATAAAAAATAAATACCAAATTTTTGCACGAAGTGAGCCGTGACTTGAAAACTATGTATCAAATGTTGGCAACAATGGGAGTTTTCTAGCCACATAACCTCAATCTAGGGTGAAATAGATATAGCTGGTCCATATGCGAATTGTTATAATTGTTCTAAATAAAACGAACTATAAAAGAGTGCCATTTTTAATAAATATTTATATTTTTTTACATTTCTTGGTTTTGAGGAAAAAACAAGCTATTACTTTGAAAATTGCATGACCCTATGGAAGAACTATTTTACACTTTTGAAAGTAACGCCATTTTCAGTCAGAATCAAAATAACAAAAATTATTTTTCAAAATTTATTTAAAAATAAGGTAAAAAACCATAAAATCTGGTTTAAAATTTCACTATTATTACTTTTTTGAGCATTTTAAGCACTTTTTTTACATTTTTTGTTTTTTGGGGAAAAAACAAGCAATTACTTTGAAAATTGCATGACCATATGGAAGAACCATTTCGCACTTTTGAAAGTAACCCCATTTTCAGTCAGAATCAAAAATAACAAAAACTCATTTAGAGAAAATGGTTAAGAATTTTTACATTTTTTGAGTGTTTTTCACCCAAAAGTGCAAATATTTTTACAGAAATAAGCCGAAAAAACATTTAGTAAACTTAAAAATTGTATTACTTTTTTTATTCAGTGTTTTAACTCAGTTATTTTGCAAGTATTCTTCAAAAATACAGTATAAAACTACCCAAATAGGTTTAAAGTTATGTTATTATTGTCCTTTTTATATTTTAACACGTTTTTCATCTTGAAATTATCTTCTTAAATTATGTCAAGAATAAGATGAGAAGCCGCTTTTTTAACGTTGTAACACTTTTTTTACCTAAAGGTTTAATATTTTGCAAGGAATAAGCCGAAAAAACATTTTGTAACCTTGAAACTTGCATTAAGTACTTACTTTTGTATTTTTTTTAGCTCATTTTTTAGCTCATTTCAAGCTGTAAACGCAATTATTTTACAAAATTTATTTAAAAATAAGGTAAAAAAACACAAAAACAGGTTTAAAATTACATTATTATTGCTTTTTTGAACGTTTTAAGCACTTTTTTATCCAAATTATTTTGTCAGAAATAAGCCGAAAAAACATTTAGTAAGCTTAAAAATTGTCTTTATTTAGCGTTTTAACTTGTTTTCAAGCCAAAAGCTCAGTTATTTTGCAAGTTTTCTTCACAAATAAAGTATGAAACTACCCAAATAGCTTTAAAACTATGTTGTTATTGCCCTTTTTATGTTGTAACACGTTTTTCACCCTGAAACGCACTTAATTTCTTAAATTATGTCAAAAATAAGTCGATAAGCCACTTTTTTGACTATTCTAACACTTTTTTTTACCTAAAAGTTCAACATTTTGTCAGGAATAAGCCGAAAAACTATTTAGTAACCTTGAAACTTGCATCAAGTACCTACTTTTGTATTTTTTACCGTTTTGGTTCATTTCAAGCTGAAACGCAATTATTTTACAAAATTTATTTAAAAATAAGGTAAAAAAACTACAAAATCTGGATTAAAATTACATTATTATTGCTTTTTTGAGCATTTTAAGTACTTTTTTATTCAAATTATTTTGTCAAAATAGAATTACTTTGGTATTTTTTAGCGTTTTAACTCGTTTTCAAGTCAGAAATGCCATTGAATTGCAGTTTTCAATTTTTTTAAAAAAATAAGGCAAAAAATTATGAGGTCTAAAATTACACTATTATTATCACCTTTCGTGAGAGTTTCAGGACGTTTTTCAATCAAAAACGCCATAATTTGTAGATTTATGTCAAAAATAAGCTGAAAAACCGTGTTTTTAAGTCGAAAACTAAGTTCACTGTTTTTGGCTTTTTAATCGTTTTAGGACGTTTTTTAAATTATTTCACCAGGAATAGCCGAAAGAGTATTCAGTAAGATTGAAAATTGTGTTATTTTTGTTTTTTTTTGGATGTTTTAGCTTGTTTTCAAAAACGCAATTATTTTGCAAAATTTCTTCAAAAATGACCACCCAGTTAGTTACATTATTATTGTTTTTGTGAAGTTTTTTTTAATTTATACGGTTGTATATTTTTAGCACTAATTTCTGATTTTTGAATCTGATTTAAAAAAAAATAGGTAATAATTATTTTTTTAAATATCCAAAAATGCATTAATTAAAAAATCCTCTATTTTTTTAACAATGTGAGTTTAATTAGAAAGAGGTGAGATGTGTATAAAACATGGTATATTTTTTTTAACTACGCTTTGCAAATTTTATTTGGCACAAAAACTATTTTCGGTAAATATTGCACTGTGAAGTGCATTATTTTTTCAGGATTTATCTCATAACGTGCAGTTTTGTTTCGGAATAAAATTGTAAATTAGAGAGCAGAATCTGTGTAAATAATAAATTTATTGTTATTTCATGTTAAAATATAAGCAATATTCGTACATTTAAAGAATTTTATTGGGCGGTCAGCGTAATTTTAGCCACAGCATTTAATTGGATTTAAATAAAAGAGAAGAAATATTAAATTGGAATAGTCGAGTTTATTGCCCACGATAAAACCGGAGTAGCAGCATAAAAAATTCAATGTTGGAGTCAGATCTGGTAAAACTGCTGGCCAGAAGTGCAAAAAATGATGGAAATTCATGGCGGAAAAGTGTAAGCGTCGTTTAATACGTTGACGACATCTCCGGTTAATTTTTAATGAAAAGATCCAAACGGAGCGAAACTTGCACGTTATTTTTCCGCGCTAACTTTAAATTAATCCGTTAATTTTTAAAGAGGTGAAGAAATTTATGTTCCTGACATCGTTTTAATTTCGTTGTGATTATCACAACGGGCTGGAGGAATTTCATAAAATTAGTTTGGGAGATTTTCTATTTAAAATTGAAGGTGAACACGATTCTGAGATTCTCGCAGTGATGATCACATTTCTTGTCTTTATTGCATTATAAATAGATACAGAGGTCGGTTTTACATAATCGATGTGATTTATTGAGACCTTGGGTATTTTTTCTGTCAGGGGAAAATTAGCGGGAAATCCCCGAGAAGGGATAATAAACATGCCACCTTGTTCCAGAGTGTTTTAAAGACATAATTGCTTAAATATGACGCCAAGTTTGGAGCAGGTCTTAAGGGAACTTTCAAACTGTTGTTATTGAAAATTAATTGATTGGTTTTGTTTTAGTGTTGTAAGCGGGATTTTTACACGAAAATTTACTTTCTACACACCTGTGCACTTTAATTCTATTGTAAAATTATTTGATTTTTAATTTTGAGACAACCACATTCTGTCCAATTCGTTTTCTCGAATGAACACGCTCGAAACTTCCATTTTCCTGAACATCTGAACAAGAACAACATGTAATTTGACATTTGATGTTGTGCAGTGTTGGCATTCATGTGTGAAGCATTTTACGTAAACAATAACCAATTTTGTTGTATCGTTGAAATTAATTGAGTTTCTTGAAATTCCAACTTTTCCCAAGACACATTTGGTACAACTAGTGTCTGGAATTTCGCCCATTAGGAGCGCGTATTATGCAAATGCCCCCAAAATGGATAATAAATAAAAAGAAATTATTGCGCTACCATGAATGCAAAAAAGTGACTTATTTTGTAAATCTTCACGATTCGCTGACGTCCCACACAATACAAAATTTGAATTTTAAATTCTCCTTTTATGCAAATCGGTATAATTCCAGTCCGGTTTTCCCCGGAAGAAAAAATCGGATTCCTACCCCCAAATTAAATTATAACAAAACAATCCGGCGAGATAACTAGCACCGACCGTCGACAAATTGACGATGATTAATAGCCGGAACACGTGATTCCGGGACTTGACAAACTGCCCTCCGGGGAGATAACGCCGGAGGAAAAGTCAGCCGACATTATTCGATTCCGATTGATACTTATGTATAACAAACAAGTGATGTATCTGTGTGGGACTTGCCTTTTAAGAGCTTGATGAATGGCTTTATTGGGGTTTTACAAGAATTTTTCAAGGGGTGATCAATCTGCTTTTTGAAAGTTTGGCTACAGGTTAACACCCTTTACAACAAAACCAAATGAAATTTACATCAAACGATAAAGGAAGGCCTTCTTTACCAATGTGCCAAATTTGATTCTTCTACTTTTAATAATAAAGTTACAAAAATTTTAAAAATAATAACCGCAACTGAAATTTAAAAATAAAATATGTTTTTTCGGGGTTTTAGCAATGCAAATAAGAATGTAAAAAAAGTGGTAGTTGTCATTTGAAAAAAAAATAAGTGCGCACCTGAAATAATGGAACATTACGTATTTCGTTTGATTTTAGAGTGATCTTTAAAAAGTGGTAAGCACTGTAGAATTTTTATTTATGGTCCGATTTCAGAAATTAAAAATAAAATTTAATGGCTTTTAATATAGTATAAGGTGACAATTTTAGAATATTTCTAAAAGACAGTAAATTTTAAGCTATATTCAACTTTTTATTTTTAAATTGGAACTATATTTGTTTCTTCATAATTTGGAAGGTATTAGTTTTCTTGGTACAGGGATGTGCAATATCACTTTTACTAGAAATTATTGTTTAAAAGGTCAATGTTAATATATATCATATAAGACAATGTCCTTATTGTAATGTCAAAAAGCACCAAATGAATGAAAATATTGCCAAATATTTTTCACAAATTTTAAGAAGTGGTAATAATATTACCTTTAACAAATTAGAAAATCATCTAATTTAGTGTATAAAAAACGGCAAAATTGCATTTGTCCATTTAATTCTAAAATTATTATTCTCCGAAATTAATGTCTCACCCTGTATATACCAGAGGTGCAAAAAAAACAAACGTACAAGTACAAATAATTTAAAAATTGCTCTAAATAATCTTCTTTATGGAAAATAAGTTATAAATTTAATTAGAAAAACCAATCAGTAATTTTTCAAATTGTATTATTTTTGTATTTATTTAGCGTTTTAGCACGTTTTCAAGCTAAAAAAGCAGTTATTTATTCATTTTTTTTTTCAAAAATAAGGCAAAAAACTAGCCAAATAGATCTAATTATAATTATAATTATATTACTCCTGCTTTTTTATGTTTTAGCACGTTTTTATCCTGAAATATAATTAGTTTGTGAAATTGTGTCAAAAATAAGCCGTACAAACCGTTTAATTACGTTTAAAACTTATCATTTTTGCTTTTTTGAAAGTTGTAGCACGTTTTTTGTTTCAAAAGTTTAATTATTTTATCAGGAATAAGTCGAGAAACCATTTAGTAAGCTCAAAAATTGCATTGTTTTTGACTTTTTTTTAGTGTTTTAGCTTGTTTTCAAGCTATAAACACATTATTCTGCAAAATTTATTTGAAAATAAGAGTAAAAACTTTCCAATTAGGGCTTTAAAATTAATATTTGAGCGTTTTAAGCACGTTTTTTATTATTAAAAGCCATTTAATTTAGTTTTTTAATTTTTGAAATTGGCCCATAAATAAAAATTGTACGTTGTTTAAAAATCACCCTGTACAGGGTGTTTCACACAATTTTACGAGGCACTAGATGCAAAAAATACACATTTAATTATTTAATTTTTGGACAGTAATTTTGACAGTAGTTGTCAAACTAATCACTGTTTCATTAATAGTCATAAACTGCAGTTTTTCAGAAACAATTATCATTTGTTCCATCAAGAGACGGCATGAATTTGATTTTAGTTTATCTATCTTTATAATTAACTAACTAAAAACGTTGTAATTTTTGAAAGGGTAAACAAACTGGAGAAGATTATCCAATTTTTCAAAATTTGTAATCGAGTTCGTATCGAAATATATATTATTGATTGCATCATACAGGCGCTGGCCTCGTAAAATTATGTGAAACACCCTGTATATAAAACGGTAAAAAATACATTTGTTTAATTCTAAAATCAGTATTCTCCGAAATTGCATTAATGACTCATCCTGTATATACCAGAGGTGAAAAAAAAACAAACTTACAAGTACAAGTAATTAAAAAATTGCTCTTTTTTTTGGAAAATGTCATACCTACATTTAATTACGAGTAGATGAGGTGTTTTTGGGGTGCGGTTAAAACTTGGGTCACCTGGTATAATTACTGGACAATTTCCTAGTTTTTGTGTTTGGAATTATCACAAAACGTTGGAAATGTGTCTCCATTTCTTTTCCGGCGTCTGTCTCTCTAAATATTTATCACTGGAGAAACTCCGGAGTTTGATAAATGCCTCCATTATGTCGCTTTAAGAATCCGGGAAAAATTGAAAATGATTCGGACGTGTTTGGAAGCATGGAAGTGAATGTTTTAACGGACATATTGTCGAGTGGATCACCGGAAGCGAGGGAATTATCGCAGCTTTATAACCGATGGGTTTAATTTTGATCCACGGATGATTACGCACGAAAACGACTATTAAAAATTTACGATACGAATTATAAAATCAATTGGGGTAGTTGAGCTGGGAGGGGTTGCGTTTTAGTTTTGACTTTTTGTCATTTTTGACATTTAACCGTTAAATTTTCGTTTCAGATGGAGCCTCTTCACGTCACACAACTCGCCGTTTTCACTCTCTCCCTCTTTGAAAAAGCCCACAATGTCTCTATTCCACGTCTCACCTTTCTGTGATAAGCCATTATCAGCTAAACCTAGTGTTATCTTGTCATAATGCTAATTCGAAAGTGTAGATAAGAAGATAAAGGACGTGGAACAGTGTGCGCGCGTGTGTTTAACCTCGAAATATTCGTGTTTGTAGCCTGAAGATGGGCGTGTTGTGGAGGAAACGTTCGTTCTTGTTGAAACTAATCGTGATTGTGGGGACGGCGTGGTTCACGATAGCTTTTCTTTTGTATAACGACGACAGGAGTTCGAATAGAATTGCGGTGCCGGTGGGGGATGAACAAGAACCGGAACCAAGAGTTTTGCCCTTCAGGAGGGAACCGCCACCACCAGACAAGCCCAAGAAGGATGATGAGAGGCCGGTGTTGCCACCACCGGTGAATAATGCGGGGGAGATGGGCAAGCCTGTGGTTCTGCCCTCGAACCTCTCAGGTAAAACACCCTCTATAATCCCGACAGTTAGCGACTTAACTTTTTTTTTAATTAAACAAGTAAATAACTAGGATTTGTGTATCTATTTAATAAAAAAGATTTAATTGTACAGGGTGAGATTGCTACAATTATCAATAGCTAACACAATCATCAGCCATTCTTATCAGAAATTTTTATTATTTCATATGATAAATTTTTGCACAGCATTGCCAAATCGAACTTTTGTATTCACCGTCAGTAGCCTATTTTTCTTATACCTCCATGATGCAGTTACATTATTATACAGAGTTATTCAGAAAAAATAACGTTTCAGATTAAATCAAAAAAATTTCTGTTTTTGATGTCATATTTTTTAACATTATTTTATTTTCTAGATTTTTTTTCTTGAGCGCGAGTTCTGGCGCAGCCTGTATACTATTCCAAAAAATTAAGGGAACAAAAAAATTTCTTCAATTTTTTGGTAATTTTTGAAAGACTGTATCTCAATGAAAAATGGTTATATCTAAATTAAAAAATAAACATTTTGAAGTTTCAAGTGTCTAGTCTTGAGAACTTTTGGCAAAAAAAATTCTGAGCTACGGTTATTACGCAATCCTAAGAAATAGCACGAGAAAAAAGAATTTAAATTTCAGAAACTTATTTTTATTATTTCTTATGATGAATTTTTGCACAGCATTGCCAAATCGAACTTGTTTATTCACCGTCAGTAGCCTATTTTGCTTATACCCCCATGAAGCCGTTTCATTATTATACAGAGTTATTCAGGAAAAATAACGTTTCAGGATAAATCAAACATTTTTCTATTTTTGATGTAATATTTTTTAACATTATTTAATTTTCTAGATTTTTTATAACAGGCATTTTTCTCTGGGGCGCGAGTTCTGGCCGCACCCTGTATACTATTTCAAAAAATTAAGGGAACAAAAAAATTTCTTCAATTTTTTGGTGATTTTTGAGACTGTATCTCAATGAAAAATTAAAAATAGATTTTGAAGCTTCAAGTTTCTTGTCTTGAGGTCTTTTGGCAAAAAAGTTTCTGAGCTACGGTTATTACGCAACTCTAAGAAATAGCATGAGAGAAAAATTTCTAATTTTTTTATTCTTTTTTTTTGGTTCACGAACTTGGGAAAATTTTTATTAGTTAAATTAATACATGGGGCGCATAGCTTGTTTATTCTATTTTACTTTTTTTTAAGTTCTCTTTTTTGTTCTTTTATGTTCTTCTCTTTTGTCAATGATTATCGATTTCTCAGCAACCAATGACCACACAGAATGTAGTTTCAAAAACTGAAACATATTTCCTACAACTTTTTTTTACAATTTTTTGAAAAAAAATTCACTCCTAACATTGATTTAAAGAAAAAAAAACTCTTTTTGTTGTTTTAGTAAATCTATCGCGTATTCACAAATATTGATGGGGAGACTAATGTGTCCAGATTTTTTACAGCTTAATCTACTCTCAATAGCTCTGTAAATTTTTAAATCGATTCATCAAACTATTTTCTCGGACCGATTGATCAAAGTTTTACAAAAGAATTAAAGGAATTAATTTTTGAACATTGTGTAAATAAAAAAAACATTTGTTTCCCAAATTTTTTACAATTTTGCATGTTAAATTTTAAAAAATACTCGAAAAATTAAGTAAAATTTCTGATATTTTTGAAAACGTGTAAAAACAATTAAAAAACAATCCTGACTAATTTTTGGGACTATTCAGCTTTTGCATAACCTAATTTTACAGCGTGAAGTTTTAATATTAAAGCACGAGGCGAAACTGAGTGCTTTAATAAAACTTTGTCAACACGCTGTAGATATATCAGGTATATGCATTACTATTTTTACCACAAGATGGCGTTGATCAGAATCTTGTCGAATAATAAATACATTTTGTTTATCTTTTTAATAAATAAACTGAATAGATAAACGAGTGCACTATTTTTTTGGGGTTTCTGAAGGTTTCAAATTATATTATTTTCCCACAGAGAAAAATTTCATTAATACTGATGATCTTGAATATGTTTTTTTTTAATAATTATTTAATACAGTTTTAAAAATTTTGCTAATAAAAGCCACGAATAACATATTAAACAGAGTTACAATTTAGTATACAGCTTCCTTGTTTCCTCTTCTAATTGCCTGTAACAAAAGAACTTGGAAAATTATTTTTCCAACAGAAATAAATAGAGTCAATGTGAAAATTTAAATTTTCATAACTTCTAAATTTTTATAGGTAGAATTGGTTAAACATTTTCTCCATGTTTCTGGTATCGTGGCATTTTTCTTTGGGGCGCGAGTTTTGGCGCACCCTGTATAAATTACAGTTGTCGAGGGCAAAATATAATCTTGATTAATTGTGACGAATTTTTAGTGAAAAATATTTCTAATGCACAGGGTGAATCAATTGAGAAGGCTAGCATTGTAGATTTTTCTTTAAAAGTTAAATTGCAATATGTACAGATACCTTTGACTTGCAAAAAATGTACTAATGGCTCTGAACCTATTGAAAAGATTATGAGTTATTTAAAAAACGAACTTAACATCTTTGATGAATCATTCTGTACATAATCTTAACCAAAGTCTGTTATACTCAAAAGTAAAATTAACCAAAAAACTAGGTGTTTAAATTATTTAAGATAAATGATTGCGAATCTCAATGAGTATTATTAAAAATAATACTGGAGATATATTTCTGACATATAGGATGGATGATTCAGTTAATATGGGCACGTTTTGGAGCAATTTTTTTTGTTGAATTATTTTGTATTGAATTTTTTAAATTTATAATTAATAGTGAACTAATAGATAATAATTAGGAAATTACCAAAAAAAGTGTAAGAAAAACAACATTTACTGAAAACTTTTTAATAGACAGGAAGTAATTTAAAAAATTGTTTTGACTTTTTTGCTAAATCACTCTGTATTTAATCTTAGTTAAATTTTAATAAAATCGAGTGCAAAACAAAATAAATTAAGTATTACAAAAGTTTTTTGTAATAGCTATCTTCATCCTGTGTTTGATTCAAATTACATATTTAAACATTTGAAAACAGAAGATGACGAACTGCATTTTAGTAATATTAAAATGAGGTTTTTTTATTCTTGTTTTAGTTAATATAGCATAAAAAAAATGAGCAAATTCCCGTTTGGTTTAATAAAAAAATTTCGAGATTAGGCACTAAACATTCCTCCGACTCCCATCCTCATTAACGAATATACAATAAAACAGAACTTTGAAACGATAAAACACCGCATTACAAAATCTGCATTCACTGAATTCAACTCGGAACAAATCCCTACAAATCTCTCTCAACACGAGTTGGCTTGAATTTTAATAATAAAAAAAATCTTGTTGTTGGATCGATTAATGCTCATGTAGGGCAAGGTGGCGTAACGATCTGGAGGTAAACACATTTTGGGTCTCGACTCGGTTTTTTATTCGGGTATAAGGACAGGATTGGCACGGTCCTGGATAGAAAACCGCCACTTGGGAATAGATTCGACGGAGACGTAGGCCGTATCGGCGGCGGCATCGCATCTTCCTTGACGTCCCACGAGTTTTACGCAATTTTCACAACACCATTATCTGGGTAGAGACACCTCCCGAGGGCCGGGAGCAAATGCCCAAAAACGGGAAATGTTTATTTGGGCACAATTTTCCTCCTTTAAAAAATACAACAATAGTGGTTTACTCACGAGAGCGTAGCACGAGTTTCAGAAATAAATTGTACCGGGTGGGGCATCGGTTACGCGCACTTGATATATCGCGACTTCAAATTAATTAAAACTGGCGATATTTCATATACCTAACTAATTATTGATAGGGTATAATTTGAGAATTTTTCTCATTTTTTTGGATAATAAATGAGTCCGTAACAGTTTTGTGTGTTTTATGAATACTTTCTGTTAATTTACCTATAAAGTTTTTACACTAAATGAATCTGTACCTGTCAGCGCATCAAACTTTGTTATCACAATTTCAAATTTTGACTTGGTTAGCCAAATAATCGCTTTTTTTATTTAAACACAAACCAGACCCGTGATTTATGACAAAATGGTATAATTTGCCAACAAAAGAATCATTTATTGGTAGCCGTCCGCTTTAAAGTGTCTTTTTGTTGTAAACCTTGGAATCGTACCCCAATTGTAGTTCCCCATTGTCATCTAAATTTACGGTGGCACAAGTAGCAGGTCATAAATAAAAATGATTTTCAAAGTTAAGATGGAAAATTGCGTTTAATTCAAAATCTAATTGTTTTTTTTTTCTGATTTTGTAAACAATTGTAGGAAGTGAATCTGCGTAGGTCAGTATGAAAATTAGAATTAAACTTTTTGGGAGAAAATTACTTTTTATTTTTTTGGCTTTGTTTGTGAATGAAAAATTACCAAAAAATTAGAGAATGTACCTTAATAATGCCCAGGTAAGTATGAAAAAATTCAACAATTTTATTTAATTAGAAGTGGGGATTTTCTTTTTGGGCGTAACGGATGCCCCACCCGGTATAATACAACGTTTTTTGATTTCACTTTAAAACCCTGTAAAGATATTGTGACCGTTGGACTTAGTTGCGACTTAGTTGGATACGTTGCTAACAAGTGAACTTTTTCGGTTATGTTAGCTTAGATTTTCGCTAAGTAAAACAAATTTTTATGAAAATTTTGATGTTAGGGCATTTATTATGAATAGAATGATAGTTCTAGTAACTTAGTTTAGTTCAATCTAGAAATGATGATGATTGATGTTTTTTGCAATTAAATTTATACGTAACCATACGGTTGCACTGCCTCTAAAGTACTTATTTCTTAAGCAGATTATGAACTTTTTTTTCATCAAGACAAGGTGTTTTTATAGAAAAAAAAAACAAACATGCCTGAAAAGCGGGATAAATTTCGTCTACCTCCTGAAAAAATATCTAATTCAGACTTATCTGATTATTCCGAAAGTGAAACAGGCGAAATCGACCAAAATTTTTATTTTTGCTAGACTTTTGGTTTTAGAAATTGATTCAATAAAGAGTTGTTTAGTAGGTGAAACAGGAGAAGTTATATCTGAGACAGATTATCCAGAAGAATCAACAGAATCCTCATCGGAGGACGAAGAATCTTCGCTTATGCCACCACCCACGTAAAAAGAAAAACTCAAAATACCTGCAACAGCCAAAAATACAAAACAAAAATTCAATTTTAATTTTAATTGGACAATGAATTCCAACCAATAATAATATATTTTGTATTTTTTTTTAATAAACCTCAAATTTTTAACATTTCTTAAATAGGCAAAGTGACCATATGGTTACATTATCAAAGTATGTTTTCTAATAACAAATATCAATTACTAACACCTAAAATGCGATTCTAAAGTTACTTGAATAATTCTTAGAAACTGTCATAATTTTCTTTTTATTTAAACTGGTCCTGCCGCTTACAAGGTTAAATAATAAGCAAAAACGATGAAAATTCGATAAGAAACGGTCGAAAATTACTTAAAAATAGTAAAATGAAATGTTTAAAGTTTAACTAATACATTTTTTTGTGTCATTGGTGTTTTTAACAAGTTGCGTATGTCAAAAATTATTTAAAAAAAGTGAAATGTGTAAAGTGTAACTATACACATTGGCTGGAAATCTGGGTTGGAAATTTTCTATACAAACTGAAAGTGAAAATGACCATTCATCGTTTTCGTCTTGTACAGCATTTTTGTAATAACTTGCAACAATAAAAATTTTCTGCTCTAAAGTGAACATTATTTCACTCAAAATGAATAAAACGCAAACTTGACAAAGTTTTTGCTGACACTTGAGTCAAAAATCAGGAGTGTCACTTGAAGGACTTTAATCTTTTTTTTTTTTATTGTTTTTTTTTTGGTGTTTTTAACAACTTGCGTATGTAATGTCGCGAGCAGCAAATTGAAGTATCGTATCTAAAATGCAGTTTTCTGCAGATCATCCGACTTGAAACTTATAGATAGTGAGTCGTGAAGTGTTGACTTAAAAGTTCTTATAAAAAACTTTTGAAAAAAAAATTGTAGATTAATTTTTTTACCAGTAAGATAAAAGAATCACCAACTGGCCATTATTATGCTGAATAAAACTTTTGGTTACACTATTTATTTTTTGGAAAGACTAATTGATGAATACTAAAGTACTATAGAAATGTGATATTTTATCTAGAATAAACATTTTCGAATTTTTGTTTTTGTTTTTGAGTTCTCCAATTTTTTTTATTTTTTTAGTGGCCACTCTCTCTAAAACCATTTTTCTATGAAGGTTATGATCTAAGGATTACAACTATTTACTTTATATTTATTTAATTAAAAAAATGTTTACATACTAGTAATTTTTCCAAAAAAAAAAAAATCCAAAACTCAAAAATAAAACAAAACTTTAAAATACAATCACATTTTTTTATATTACTTATGATTTTTTAATTACTTATCGCTTTATTAATCATTATTTTTTGGAGGTAAATGATTAAAAAAAACTCTAGGTTCCATACTTTATATTCACCCTGTATAAGAGAAAATATTTTTTCAGAAACAAATCGTCAGTAAAGAGTTTAAAATCGGCAGTAAAGTGGTTATATTATACTACAATTTTATGTTTTGTTGGTTGCGAACATTACTAACAGTATTGTTAAATTATTGTCTTAATGTGATCATGTTTATAAGTATTGCTTTTTAATTCTACAAATATTTTTTTTCGGTTTTGTGGAATAAATTTCTCATTGTGTTATTGGTACTAACTAAACTAAATAAAAACTAAGTTTTTAGTGCCTTGATACATAAATAACTATGTTTATTGCCCAATTATAATTTTGAATACTCTTATAGCGCTGTATAAAATTTATTAGCATTGTTGAAAGTTTTGAAAAACTGAACGAAGATAAGACACGTTTTTCAGTCTCTGTTTTGAATTTATTTGTGTTTATTTTTCTTTGATAAGAAGTGAGTTAATAATAATGAATTAAATTAGATTAAGATAGCGAAGATTCTCGGAAGATGCAAGTGTTTTTAATTGACTTTTGAGAAACATCATTGGAAAAAATAAATTTACGAAATAAAAGAATTGTTGAAGCGAATGTTTTTACATTTTCTCTAATCTTGTTTCAAGATTGTGAATAATTTTGTCCCGGCGCATCCGCCATTTCTTGACGTAAGATAAACACTTATGTTTAACAACAAAACAGAAAATGACGTGAGCGAGGCCGAATTAGGGATAATTTGTGTCGCTTTTATAATTTTAAAAATGTCTTATCTCTTATTTGCAGCCGACGTGAAGAAGTTGGTCGACTCCGGGTGGCAGAAAAACGCCTTCAACCAATACGTCAGCGATATGATAAGCGTCCACCGGAGTTTGCCCGATCCCAGAGACGAATGGTGAGAGTTTTTAGCATTTATATCGAATTTGAAACGTGTTTGTGACTTTTTCTCAGAGATAAACGGAAACAATTAAAAGTTTTCGTCGAGAATTTAAATCGAAGTGTTTTTTGCTGTCATAATCAAATTTTTTCGGAGACGTGCGATCGTAAAACGATACAAGGAGTTTTTTCGGTTTAATCGAATTGGAGACCCGGCGCATCCACCATTTTTACTATCGTCTAAAAAATTGGATTAGGGCTTCTAAAGAAAATATAATGCTTTTTTTCTAATTGGATCAAACGCTAAACGGGTTAGCGATTGATTTAGAAGTTTCCATTTTCGTCTGTTTTAGACAGAGGAAGAGAAAATCGATACTGACTAAAATTACGCTGAAAAATTAATTATACGGTTATATTTAGAACGAAATATTTCAATATTTGACTAGATGACGAGAGTAAGATGAGTAAATGTTGCTCATTGGCAGTACTACCAACTGTTTTTAGTTTTTTTGCAACTAGTTTTCTATGTCGGTGAATTCGGTCAGTTCTGTTGCTCGAATTACGTTTCATGACCTATTTTCTTTTAGTACGCGAACTTTTCATATCAAGATACATTTGTTTTATGCACGTTATTTTAGTAAACTGTTATGTAAATAATTTTTCATAAAAATAAATAATTGACTCGTCAGATAATTAATTTTTTCTTACACCAAAACAGACTTTTCTAGGTATTGAAGAAATCAAAACTACTTTTTCTTCTAAAACATCAAACGTGTTTCTAGCACATTGTCTTTGGAGAGAATGAGAATAGAGAAAAGAGTTTTAGAGAAGAGAAAAAGAGAATAAGAATAGAGCTTTATTCTCACGTGTCGTGTTCTTTAGGATAGAAAACGAGTTTTGAACTCAAAACAGAAAGTTACTATTTTCAACTTCCTTGAATTATGTAATGTATTCTCAAGGGAATATTTTTTTCTCAAAATAGATAAAGGCGAAAAACGAAGGGAAATATTTTTTCTTCTCATAGAGTAAATTTTTGTCTTTCCTCAAAAACTTTTTTGGCTTAAGTTGTCTTTAGTGTTAGAAAACCTATATTATGAGTATTTTATATCTCTCGTCTTCGGATCTTGAAATAATCAGCACTTTTGTAAACAAAAAAATATTTTTTTCGGTTATTGATCGCCTTCAATGACAAATTACGAGTAGTTTATTAAATAACTATTCATCTTTTTTGATTATAAATGATTGATTTTTGCCGTTAAATTACCATCAAAATTTGTGTTATTTTTTATTTTATTGATTTCTGCTTCCACATTTTTTGAGATAAATTTTCAAGAACTGCTAGTGGTACCGAATTTATCTCTGTTTTGTGTTTTTTTTTTTCATCCGTTAAAAAACATTTTTTGGTTCATTATTTTATACCTTGAGTTTTTTTGAGCAATTTGTGCAAGTGTTGGCTTTCTTTCTATTAACTTGACACTCATTCGCAGTGCTACCAACTGTTTTTAGTTTTTTTGCAACTAGTTTTCTATGTCGGTGAATTCGGTCAGTTCTGTTGCTCGAATTACGTTTCATAACCTATTTTCTTTTATTACGCGAACTTTTCATATCTAGATTCATTTGTTTTATGCACGTTATTTTAGTTAACTGTTATGTAAATATTTTTTTATAAAAATAAATAATTGACTCGTCAGTGACAATTAATTGTTTCTAACACCAAAACAGATTTTTCTTGGTGTTGAAGAAATCAAAACTATGTTTTCTTCTAAAACATCAAACTTTTATTTTTAACGCAACACGTGTTTCGAGCACATTGTCTTTGGGAGAGAATGAGAATAGAGAAAAGAGTTTTAGAGAAGAAGAGAAAAAGAGAATAAGAATAGAGCTTTATTCTCACGTGTCGTGTTCTTTAGGATAGAAAATGAGTTTTGAACTCAAAACAGAAAGTTACTATTTTCAACTTCCTTGAATTATGTAATGTATTCTCAAGGCAATATTTTTTTCTCAAAATAGATAAAGGCGAAAAACGAAGGGAAACATTTTTTTTCTCAGAGAGTAAATTTTTGTCTTTTCTCAAAAACTTCTTTGGCTTAAGTTGTCTTTAGTGTTAAAAAAAACTATATGTGGAACACATTATATCTCTTTTCAGATCTTGAAATAGACAGCACTTTTGAAAACAAAAAAATATTTTTTTTGATTATTAATCGCCTTCAATAACAAACTAGTTTATTAAATAACTATTTATCAAATTAGCATCAAAATTTGTGTTATTTTTTATTTTTATTGATTTTTGCTTACACATTTTTTGAGATAAATTTTCAAGAACTGTTAGTGGTACCGAATTTATCTCTGTTTTTGTGTTTTTTTTTGCATCTTTTAAAAAACATTTTTTTTGGTTCATTTATTTTATACATTGAGATTTTTTAAGCAATTTCTGCAAGGTTGGCTTTCTTTCTATTAACTTGACACTCATTGGCAGTGCTACCAATTGTTTTTAGTTTTTGCAACTAGTTTTCTATGTCGGTGAATTCGGTCAGTTCTGTTGCTCGAATTACGTTTCATGACCTATTTTCTTTTATTACGCGAACTTTTCATATCTAGATTCATTTGTTTTATGCACGTTATTTTAGTAAACTGTTATGTAAATATTTTTTCATAAAAATAAATAATTGACTCGTCAGTGACAATTAATTGTTTCTAACACCAAAACAGACTTGTCTTGGTGTTGAAGAAATCAAAACTACTTTTTCTTCTAAAACATCAAACATTTATTTTTAACGCGACACATGTTTCGACCACATAGTGATCGTCTTTGGGAGAGAATAAGAATAGAGAAAAGAGTTTTAGTGAAGAAGAGAAAAAGAGAATAAGAATAGAGTTTTATTCTCACGTGTCGTGTTCTTTGGGATAGAAAATGAGTTTTGAACTCAAAACAGAAAGTTCCTTGAATTATGTAATGTATTCTCAAGGGAGTATTTTTTTCTCAAAAAAAAAAGCGAAAAACGTAAGGAAACATTTTTTCTTGTAAGGGACTAAATTTTTGTCTTTCCTCTAAAACTTCTTTGAATTAAGTTGTCTTTAGTGTTAGAAAAAAATATATGTGGAACACATTACACAGGGCGACAAAAAAAAAGTCATGTCGTGACAACTTGAGAAATTATAGTATATCATTTTGTTCGTCTCAGTGAGACAAGTCAAATGCACTAAAAAAATTTCAAAAAGTCCACACACTTTGAAGTAAATGATTTTTTTCTAATTTAAATGAATTTGAAATGCCTTAATTATTTGCTTTAATTAGTATACAGGTAGTCTTTGTTTGTTTTAAGTAAAAAAAAGAACAGTTTTTGTTTATTCTAATTAGAACAAAGAAGGTGAAATTGACCATTTTTAAGCAAAAGAAGAGTTTTAAAACAAATACTTTTATAAAAATCCCATTTAGGTAAGATTAACATGCATTTCTCCTTTATGGCGCAATATTTGATTAGCAAACCTTAACGTTAAAAAAACATATCTTGAAAATTACTCGGTATATTCTTTTAAAAATTTGGATTCTAACTAATAAAAAGATGCTCTACACGATGGTGATGAAGAAAAAAAATTACTCGTAGGGTTTTTCTTAGATTACTTCTAGTTACTTTGAACACCGTTTGAAGTATAGTTCGTTAATATTTAATTTCAAATTGCATATCATTTTAAAGGGCAAGTCCATCCCTTTAGAATGGTCTTTATTTAAAGGAAATCGGCCTAATAATAATTGAGTAATGATTTTTTAAACTTAAAATATTTCAAATTCATTTAAATTAGAAAAAATCATTTAGTTCAAAGTGTGTGGACTTTTTGAAATTTAGTGCATTTAGTGCAATTTAGTGCATTTGATTTGTCTCACTGAGACGAACAAAATGATATTTAATTTGTCAAGTTGTCACAAGATGACTTTTTTTGTCGCCCTGTGCCTTGTGTTATGAGTATTTTATATCTTTTGTCTTTGGATCTTGATATAAACAGCACTTTTGGGAACAAAAAGTTATTTTTTTCACTCGCTGTCTCTTGTTCGTGCTTTAAGCAATCTCGATTATTAATCTTCGGTATTGAAGTATTAATCTTCATTAACAAACTAGTTTATTAAATAACTATTCATTTTTTTTGACTATCAATGATTGATCTTTGTCGTTAAATTAGCACCCAAATTTGTGTTATTTTTTTTAATTTCTGCTTTCACATTTTTTGAGATAAATTTCCAAGAACTGTTAATGGTACCGAATTTATCTCTGTTTTTGTGTTCTTTTTGCATCTGTTAAAAAACATTTTTTTAGTTCATTATTTTATACATTGAGATTTTTTAAGCAATTGGTGCAAGTGTTGACTTTCTTTCTATTAACTTGACACTTTTTAAATGATTTACTTGATGAAAAGCTTATTTTCGGTCAATTTGCATTTCTTCGCTCCTGTCTCATGTACCACCGGACCCTCCCGCCCCTTCGAAACGTCGCAATTCCACTTTGATTAGCACAGTACCCCAATCCTCCCATTTTAAGACTCCCCCGTCATTGGTCCTCCTGCTCTTAACTCACTCGAGAGCAATTCTCCTTCGTCGTAACCTCCGTCATTTCCAATGCAAGAAGTAATTAAAGTAATTCGAGCATTACGCAACTCGACCCTTAATTAATCACCCTTAATTTTCGTTTACTTTTTGAGGTCAAGGTTGACGCTCGTCTCACGTAATTAATTTCGAAACTACAAGTCTTTTGAAAGGGCACCAACGTGCTAATAATGGCCGTCGACGGAACAAAGACCGGTGTTATAATTGTTGCGAGAGTTACCGCAAAATTTTCAAAGAGGAATAAAAAATCTAATTTGGATGCGACGCGGATGAGATTGTTATTAAGTCCGGAGGCGCGAAAAATAAAACAAAACCGGAAGTGGTGCTACCGGAAATGTGGCCACTCGACGCAATTTCTACAACCACCAATTGAAAGACAGTGTTTGATTACATGGTTCTTGTAAATTTGGTCATTTAATTAATGTCCTGAAACTGAAATATTTAAAAAATTCGTTTAACTTTCGAGAGAATTCGTTTCGTGTCATGCTCCTGGTTTTTTTTCAATCATCATTGAAAATCTAATCCCCTCGACAATTAATCGCCGAATTATTCGAATTTAATTGCACGAAACGTGATTTTATTGCGAAGCGATCTTTGGTAACAACGCGCCATCTGTCGGTCGACGAATCGTTAAATTTAAAATTCATGAAGTCGAAGGGGTGGAGTTTTTTGCATATAGACACGTGTCGAGGGACGACCGAATCGAACAAAAGCGAAAATGGGATGTCAAAATTTAAGATAAAAGAAAAAAAGTTGGAATTAGCTCGCGAAATATGAGAAAACTTTCTTATTTAGTGCTAGTAGGTGGAGCTATAGTGGGCGGAGTTTGATTTTTTTATTTAAAACACCCCGTAGAAGCTTCGTGTGTGTTTTCTTGTTATTAAAACGTTGACATTGCAATATTGTTCTGGAATGGAAACGGGAGAAACACCCCATTTCCGTGTTTAATGTTTCGAATATCGACATGAAAATCCACCCTCATCTCCTTGAAAATTTACGTCAACTTCGGACATCCTTCATATTTTTCCGTCATCGAATTTGAACGTCAGTCGGAAATGGCGTTTTTCCGCCTCCAGAAGCACCAAACATTAATATACGTGGCGTAATTATGGACATCTTGGACGCGTATTCCCGGATTATCGGCATTCCGGAATGATTAATGATGCGACGTGTTCGCTCGGAGCCGAAACCGGAAACCGGCCGACGCGCCAACACCGGAAAAAAAACGGTTTCTATTGTATAGCAGACTTGCTCCGGGGATGTAATAATGTTGTGAAGTGAAGAAATTATTTAAAACGGTATTGAATGGGTTTATACAGGGTGATTCAAAAGTGTCGGACCAACTCTCGAATGGTTCAGCTATGCATAGAAATGAATTCAGATTTTTTTTCAAGCCTTTTTTTCGAGAAAATTTCCATATCAAAATATATATTTTAAATATACAGGGTGGCTCAATCAAAACGAGCCACCACGAATATCTCAGAAACTAAAAATTTTTTGCAAAAACACAGGTTAATTTCGTTTCCGAGGGGGACATTCTTTGTCGTAATTTTTAAAGCACCCTCACACACCCCAACATTAAAAATTTAAATGGCACCACTCCACTTGTGGCACATCAAATGAAAGCTATTTAAACAAGCTTTTTAAAACATTTTACCACAATTGAATCAGACCATTCATTCATGAGATACAGATAAAAACGAACCAGAAGGAATTTGCAATAAAAACGAAACAGGTTAATTTGTTTTAAAAGAAGACATTTTTTGACACAATTTTAAAAGCTCCTTCGCTATCCTTTTAACTTTTTCTACCTCAATTTTGGATTTTCAAATAACACTGACTCACTTGCGACAGATCAAATAAAAATGTTTTTAAAATGTTCTTTGAACCTCTTTTCTAAAGTTGAATGGGATTATCTATTCATAAGATATTCGCAAAAGATAATGTTTTTAATTAGTAATTACTTCTAATAAAAACTACTAAAAATAAATTTAACTTACTAATATTGTTATAAGAATTATTGGAGCTGTATCAAACTTTTATTTTTTATTTCTTTATTTTATTGTCAAAATAATCGTACTAAAGGACAGGGGGTAATATTTTTTTTTCTAATTTAATGTAAGTATCTAACAAATAGTAATATAGTTCTTAAGTTTTTTTATACATACTCACTGCTGAAAAATTAGTTTTTTTGCCGATATTTTATGAATATACAAAAATAATTTCATTTTGGAGCATTTTAAAAATGTTTTCATTTTTTGTATCATTAGTTGTTGGTGCCATTTGACATTTTAGAGTTAAGCGTCATAGTGGTTAAAGGGTTAGTGAAGGTGCTTTTATAATTGCGACAAAAAGTGTCCCCTTTTAAAACAAAATTAACCTGTTTCGGTTTTTTTTTACAATTTTTTTCTAAGGCAGTTTGTTTTTGTTAAAACACCATGTATCTCATGAATGGATGGTCTGATTCAATTTTAGTAAAAAGTTTTGAAATCTTTGCTAAAATAGCTTTGATTTTATGTGCCACAAGTAGGGTAGTGCCATTTAAATTTTTAAATTTTGGGTACGTGAGGGTTAACGGGTTAATGGGGGTGCATTCAAAATAACGTCAAAAAATGTCCCCCTCGGAAACAAAGTCGACCGGTTTTGGCGTTTTTGCAAAATCTTTTTAGTTTCTGTCATATTTGGGGTTGCTCGTTTTTATTGGGCCACCCTGTATATGCTTGGTGTCCGGAAAGTCGCAAACCTTCTTGAAAGGGAGTAATTGGGTAGTCCCCCAGGTACTACAATAATGTTTAAAAAATTGTATCTGTCAAAAAATTTTGACATTTATTTTTTGACATTGAAATTTTTTTAATGTGTATTTAATGATACTAATGATCTTGTATATGTTTTCTTTTAATTATTTAGTAAAGGTACAAAAATTTTGCCAATACAAACCACAAATAGCACTAAACAAAGTTACAATTTAGAATACAGTTCCTTTGTTTCCTATTCTAATGGCCTGTAGTAAAAATTATTTTTTCAACAGAAATAAATAGAGTCAAAGTACAAAATTTCATAACTTCGAAATTTTTATAAATAGATTATTTTAAACATTTTTCTTGTTGTCTAGAACACAGCCCGATGATACAGAGTTACGGAAGTGCGCGACTTTCTGGACACTCTGTATATTTGCTAGTTTGTTAAATGATTTTTTTTCGATGTTGAAAAATCTGCTGTTTCCACTAACTAAACTCAATTTGAACTTAAGAAAAAACTTAACCAAAAAATCTAACTTTTGAAAAGGGGAACTTTTAATAGTTGGATGTCCTTATCAGCACCCAGGAAATGGTTGGACACTTTTGAATCAGCCCTGTATTTCAGGCGCTGTAGCTCCGGGCCAATTTTTATAAATTTATCCAATTTGTGAGTTTGTAATTGTAAAGTTGCAGAGAGAATGAAATTAAAGTTTGAATAGTTTTTCATAAAAGTGAGATTTGTGCGAAAACTTTAAATAAATAATAATCGCAGCGCGATTCCGGCTCGTTGTTTCCGGTTTAAGACGTAACTTCTCGTCTAATTCCCGCGTAATCGCCTCCGGGCTTGTGGCTCGTCCTGAACTGTCGGAATTAGAATATCAGAGATTTCGCAAAGTCGAAATTAATGCCTTCTAAGAGAGCTCAGCATGTGTGCTTATACACTCAAATAGGCCTTTCACCCTTCACTAATTAAAACCGTTCCAGCTCCGATGATAGATGATGAAAGTTTAATACAAATAAAAATTCAAATTTTCCTTGTGTTTGTCAACAAACTCCGGTTTATTGCAGGTGCAAGGCTCCGGGTCGTTTCCAGGAAGACCTCCCCCAGACCTCGGTCATTATTTGTTTCCACAACGAGGCCTGGTCGGTGCTCCTCCGAACAGTCCATTCGGTTTTGGATCGTTCTCCTTCGCACCTCATCAAGGAGGTTATCCTCGTGGACGACTTCTCCGACATGGAGCATCTCAAACAGCAACTAGTCGACTATTTCGCATCCGAACCCAAAGTGAAAATAATTCGTGCGAAAAAACGCGAAGGTTTAATCAGAGCGAGACTTTTGGGGGCGGCGAACGCCGAAGGTGAAGTTTTGACGTATTTGGATTCGCATTGTGAGTGCACAACGGGATGGTTGGAACCTCTTCTAGATAGGATTGCGAAAGATCCGACGACGGTGGTGTGTCCGGTTATAGACGTAATTGATGATACGACGTTGGAGTATCATTTTCATGATAGTGGAGGAGTCAATGTGGGAGGGTTTGATTGGAATCTACAGTTCAATTGGCACGCAGTGCCCGAACACGAGAAGAAGAGACATAAGAATCCAGCTGAACCGGTGTATAGTCCCACGATGGCCGGGGGGCTTTTTAGCATAGATAAGGTAAGTGGCAAGATGTGTTTAATTAAAAAAAATATTTCGTTTGTCTTGAAATTGACGAAAATGTTAACCGGAGTTTAAAAGAGAATAACGGAATATGTGGTTTTGTAAAGTTTGATAGAAATCTGCCAAACGGTTTTAAAGTTATTGGAAAATGTTCAATTAAAAAAAAGATGAAACTAACTATAACTTGGAATTTTTTTAACGTTTTTGCAGCGATTATTTAAACTACTTTCAACAAAATGGAAGAACTATAATTGGTGTTTTTACAGTATGTCCCCGGATTGAGTTTACAAGAGAAAAAAAATTATTTTTGATTTTACTCCAAAACTGCAAAGGAAAAACATTTTTTGCTTCACCTGAAACGAGCAAATCCATACTTAAAACTTTATTATTCTGATTCAGTAAAAAGAAAAGTTAATTTTTCTCTTGATTTTCGACTTAGAATATTTTTTTCTCTGCTTTTTAAGTCCTATCACATTGGCGGTTTTATTTATTTGACAACTATATGTCACTTTGACAATTAACTTATTTAATTAAATAATGACAGTTCTTGTAAAAAAATGACTTTGATTTTTATTTTAAAGCTGTTTCTTTGAATTGCCATTTATTAAAATTATATTTTTTACCTATATTTTTGTTATTATTATGTATTATTATGTCAAAAAAAAATAAAACCGCCAATGTGACAAGAATTATAAAGCAGAGAAAAATTAATCTAATTTCAAAATCAACAGAATAATAAATTTTTCTTTCTACTGAGTTATGAAATGAAGTTTTAATTACAGATTTGCTCGTTTCAGATAAAGCAAAAAATGTTTTTCCTTTGCAGTTTTGGCGTAAAATCAAAGATAATTTTGTTTTTCTCTTGTAAACTCAATCCGTTGACATACTGTACTATACTATAATAATGATTGAAAATAGTAGATTACATACTGAGGTGGGCCGTCCTCAAAGCCGAGGTACGATGAAGTAACGACTATACTATTTTATTCACAATCATTCTTTTTAACGACAGAAAGTCAATAAAGAATTATCAAACTTTGAAAAACATGACAAGCGACAGTTCACGATACTAGTTCTTGGAAAGTGGTCATTTCCCAACCTGTACTGTCGTATTACATATCAACTGATAAGGAAGTGTCCACTTCCTAACCTGAATCTGATATTTCATACAAATTATTAAATGAACTTTTCACATGCAAGGTAATTTGATTATTACTTTATGGTTGTGAATAAAAAAAAATTAGTTGAAAAAAAGTCTAGTTTATTTTTTGGGTTTTCTTGTTATACACGGTGATTAAAAAATGACGGATAAGCTCGTTGGCTTCTTATGGTAAATTTTCTAGAAAAATTACAAAAAATGATTAAAAAATCCTGTAAAGCGAAGTTAAGAAACTATTCTTTCTAAAGTTGACGAATAAATTTTATAATTCTGGACTATGTTTATTTGTTACCTTTTCTCAAACATAGAGAATTACTTCATTGTTAAAAACAGTGAAAATTTATTTGTGTAAAACTTGGACACGCAATTTTTCATTTAGAAAAGTTATCTGTAATTTACCTAAAATTATATCTCACAACATTCTATAAATAATAAATAAATAAATAATGTTATTTTGTCTTGTTAATAATTAATTAATGTAAATAACCTTAATTGTTCGCTACTTTCATTATGTTTTTCTTTTTTATTTTAATGTGCATTAAGTAGGTTGTAGAATAGTGTAGGCCGAAAAAACTCATTTTTATTTTATTTCGAAGTTGTAATAGCGCGGAAAAGTTGCGAATTTTATAGACAAAAAAAAGAAAAAAAATATCAAAACCGGTTAACATCTTCCAGTCGCGCATAGACCCTAATGTTTGACAAAATATGAAAAAAAAACATAATTTTTTTATTTTTTTTTAATTAGATGTTTTCTAAAACACAATGTTCTTATGTTCAAAAATAAAAATACTGTAACTAGTAATAGTTAACGTAAGTCAAAAAGAGTATATTAAAGATATAAAAAAGAACTCGTAGAAATGTGAAATTTTCAATATTTTGACAAATTTTGGGACTTATGCGCGATCAGAAAATATCAACTAATCTAAATTTAAATTTAAAAAAAAATAATAAGTTTTTTTCATACTTTGTCAAACTTTAGGGCCTATGTGCGACCGGAAGATGTCAACCGAATTTGATATTTTTTTTCTTTTTTTTTGTATACATAATTCGCAACTTTTTCGCGCTATTGCAACTTCGAAATAAAAAAAATGAGATTTTTTGGCCCACCCTATTGTAGAAGTCTAAATGCATCTTTGATTTAAAGGCATATTCACACAAAAAGTGTCATTCAGAACAAATTTAATCACATCAATATTTAGAAAAATTTTTAAGTTATGTTAATTACTTTGTTAATTTTTTGCTACCTGGAGTAAACATCTATTTGATAAAATAGTTTTTAGGGAAGATTGAGGTTTTAAAATTGTTTGAATTTTCGCATGGTTGCCACCTTAAAATGATCTCTCTCAACAAGTTTCCAATGTTGCCAGTTAGTAAAATTCATCATAGCTCAAAAAATAAGATAGGAGATGTTTTTTAACTCCTCAAAACTTCATTTTTTGATCACTGTGTATAGAACCGTTTTAAAGTTATTGCTTAATCCCCCGATCAGTTTCGTGCGTTTACCGTCAGCGCTTGGTTAAATGACTTTATTAAAAATGATAAAAAATTACTTATTTTGCTTCCCCTCGGTGAGTTATGCCGCAATCGGTCACGCAGTATCGTGATTTTTATGTTTGAGTGACCCCAACATGAACAACAAACGTTTAAAAAATGTGCACTTTTTATTGAAATAACGCACGAAATCACCCTTTTACTAAAGCGTGTTTTGATTGCACTCGGTATAAACAGATGTTCATCGCTTTTTTTAGGTTAAATGGAAATTATGAGTTGGTTATTGTTTATTAAACGTAATGATGTGGGGAGAAGTTTCGAGTGAATAGTTAAAAAGTTGGAAAAAACTGTACTTTTTTGGAACACTGCGTATATTGCGTGATTTGACGTTGGTTTATCATTTGACGCAGGTTTACTGAGGTCCGTCGCCATGTTATTTTAATAAGTCGGCAAGCATCGGCCATGTTAGTAGTTCCAACACGACTAATTGAATATCGATTTGACAATGTTTGTTTAGCAACTCGCACAAGAGATTTAAAATTCAATAGCGGTTTGTACAACCAGATTTCAGTTTTTGTTATCAATGAGACGAAAAAGTGAGCATTTTCATCGTGTTTGACTGTACGGTTGTTGAGAATTTCATACATAATATATTAGATGCGTAGGATATTAAGGATGCATTAAGTCAACTACTTGATGCGATCTGAATTTCTAATATGTACGTGAACATACAACAAACATGGCTGAACAAAAAGCGGAAATTATAAATTAGTGTAAATTTACACTACCGGTGCTTCCCCGATTGACTGAATTTAGTAAATGGCATGCACCAGATGGACCAAGTTTTATGCACACCCCTAGAACACCTCTTTCTAATTTAACTAAAATTCTAAAATTATATATTATTTATTAAAAGATATGAAATAACGAGCTACCAACCAAAAAAAAAAACCTATAATAATGATAATTATTAACTGCTCAATTAATCTTTACAAAATTTTAAAGAACATTAGGTATACAGGCTATTTCCGGCTAAACCCCACATTAGAACTATTGGGAGTTCTAACAATCTAAAATTTTGACTATAGCCATAATCGTGATCCTGCTTAATGAAAATATTTTCAAGTTGACCGCACTTCCGGTAACACCGGAAATGGGTATCAACTTTCTTATTTTAAATAGAATGTTATGTTTTATTGCATTTTTGAATTACTCAAGGGATTTTGAGAGAGTTTTTATCAGACTTCCCTATACCTAAATTTAACCGTTTTTGAAATATTTAGACTTTTTTGAAATTCTCCTAATTTGCATTTTTCTCTTTAAAAATCTATAACTCTACAATTTTTAATTATTTTAATATCGTATTTGGACATATGGAGAAGAAAAGTAAGATCTTTTCTTTCGCGTATTTAAAATTGGAAAAATAATTAAGAAATCCCGAAAATTTAAGGTTACGTTTGGGAAATACCCGTAACTGAATTTTTTCAAATTGAAGACCCCAATTTTTTCTTCACTAATTGAAAGAGAATTTAATTCTGCATCGATCTGTATCAACATTCCCTATACCTAAATTTAATGATTTCCAAGTTATTTTACTTTTTTTTTACAATGGAAGAAATTCATTACTATCACTGAAAAAACGCCCCGTTTTTTTTCGCAATTGTGATATTCTTTTTGAAAATACAAATTATATTTATTTAATCTAAATTTGAATATCTTTGATGTTCTATTTTTTTCTATGAAGAAATTCATTACTATCCATGGTAGTTTTCGCATAGTTCGCCATGGAAATATTTCTTACTGAAAAAACGACCCGTTTTTTTTTCACAATTGTGTTATTCTTTCGAAAATACAAATTAACTTTATTTTATCTAAATTTGAATATCTTTGATATTCAAAAACCTATGCGATTTGTTTTTGCACTGTGTGTTAGAAATCTAACGCACAATTCACACTCGAATGTTTTGTATTTTTTCATTCAACGTATTTTTTCTGTATCCATTATAAAAAATAAATCGTTATGAGAAAAAAAATGTTTGTAAGAAAAAAATTATTTATGGTCGTAGGAAAAATAGTGTACAAAACTTGCAGGAAAGTGTCTAACGCACTCGCGGTATTGCCTGCACTCGGCTTACGCCTCGTGCGCAACTTTCCCGCTTGTGCGTTATTTATCACTTTCCGTGCTCGTTATGTAATATACTATTCTATTGTAAAATAGCTATAAATAATGAATTTCTCTCAATATCAATTGATTATAGTTACTATAACTTGAAAACTATCAAACATAGGTATAGGAAATATTAATACAGATCTAAGCAGAATTAAATTCTCTTTCATTTAGTTAAGAAAAAATTGGGGTGTTTGGTTTAAAAAAATTGAGTTAAGGATATACATTTTGACGGTTTGTTAATTATTTTTCCAATTATGAATACACCAAAGGAAATATCTAACCTTTCGCTCTCGTATACCAAACATGGTTTTAAAATAATAAAAAAATGTAGACATCGATTTTTGAATAGGAAGATTCAAATCCAAAAAAATTTAAAAAGGTCTAAATATTTCGAAAACGGTTAAACTTACGTATAGGGTTAATAAAAACTTTCTTAAAATTACTTGAGTATTCCAAAAATAAAAAAGATAACTTTTTATTTAAAATAACGAAATTGATATCCACTTCCAGTGTAACAGGAAGTGCCGCCATCTTGAAAATATTTTAATTGAGTAGAACCTAACCGATTATGGTTACAAACAAAAATTTAGATAAATATCAGTGTTAGAACTCTCAATAACTTCTAATGTGGGGTTTAGCCGGAACACCCTGTATTGTAATAGTTTCCGAAATGGGGGTAACAGAAATAGTGTTGCACCACTTTCGGTTTACGATTTCGGTTAATAATTTAAAAAAATAATAAAAAGTTGACTATTAATTACCAACACCTCTCAAAATATTAAATTAGAAAAAAATAGTTTTTTCCAACTTTAACGTATATGCGGTTTTCGTTACCACATTTTCTACAATAAAACATGATTTCCTCACCACAACAAATTTTTCTCGTAATTACTGCGGTTGGAATAAAGCAAGAGAAAATAACAAAACAAACTTGTTCATCAATTTTTTATTTCAGAGTAAATACAGAACGAAGCAAAAATTCCAGTTTCGCATTAATGAAAGCAATAAGCAAGTAATAAATATAAAATTAAATACCTACATCCACAAAAAAATTTACTTGACAAACTGATTGTTTGCTCCTTTACTGCACAAGTGTTGTAAGTGTTCATTTTAAATGGAATTTTTCTCCCGAAAAATAATAGTCCGCCATCTCCTTGTCTCTTATCATTCGCGATCGCTTATCAATCTCTGCTGCCCCCGGAGGCGGCAGAGTGTCGTTTCAACGTGTCGATAATAATTTCGGAAATAAATTGTATACCGGTGAGGTGTTTATTCTTGGCGCGCTCACGTCAACCGGAAAAAATTTATTATAACCGGAACCGCGTGTGTATCGATGTGTGCGTGTGTGTGTGTGTATAAAAGCGACGTCGAAAATTCGATTTATTACAAAAGTTCGGAGGGTCCACGACGAACATATGCATAACATTCGTGTTTACGCGTTTTTTCCACCGGGGGTAAAATATGGAGGATTTTTTTCGCGCGCCAGACGTTTAATCGGATTGATTCGGGCGATAAATCGCCCCAAAAAAGTGGATTCGACGAGTAAACTGGGATTTTTGCTTTTTTTCGCGAAAACCGCGTGGAGATAGCTGAAACGATTTTCGAGATATGTTCGTTGTACCAGGTGAGTCAAGTTTTAGCCACATTTTTTTCTTGAGTGTGACTTTTACAAAAAAAAAATTTGTGTGACTTTTGCAACGATCATTTTTAGACTATTTTTACAAAACTAAAGTATTGTTTTATTAATTAGTTAAAATTGTTTAACCTACACTACTCCAAAAAACTCATGGAAAAATGGTCTTATCTAGATAAAAAAAAAAACATTATGAAGCCTTAAGTTTCTAGTTTTGATACCTTTTAGTAAAAATTGTCTCTGTGCTACGGTTTTCACGCAATTCTAGGTAATAGCGCGAGAAAAAAAAATCCAAATTTTTTGTTTTTCTCACGGACGTGGGCAATTTTTTTTGGTTAAGTCAATGCATAGCCCAAATTTTGCATGAGTTATTAGTTAAATTTGAAAAAAAAATTAAAAAAAAATTAAGCAGTATTGTTTCTTGAATGTTTAAGTTTAAACAATTTTCAAATTTTACAATATGTGCAATTCTTTTGCAAAACTTTGATCAATCGGTCCAAGAAAACTGTTCGTTGGATCGATTTGAAAATTTTCAACGCTATGAGGGATACATTAAGCTGTAAATACACCTAAAAACATTAGTCTCATTAACAATATTAGTGAATAAGCGGTAGATTTACTAAAACAACGCAAAAAGTTACTTTTTTCTCTTTTCTTTAAATCAATGGGTGAAAAAAATATTGTTTAAAAAATCATAAGAGAATCTTGTAAGACATTTATTCCAGTTTTTGACACTGACTCCGTGTGGTCATTGGTTGCTGAGATATCGATGATCAAAGACAAAAAGATTCTTTTTTATTAAAAGTGAGATATCTAAGCGACATATTAACGTAAAGAGAATATGAAAAAAGCATATTAGAGGTGAACAAACATACTATCTGGCCTATGCATTGATTTTACTTAATATAAATTCCCACATCCGTGGACCAGAATCAAATATTTAAAAAAAATTAGCTTTTTTTGTCAAAATTTGCCAAAAGATATTAAAACTAAAGGCTTTAAAATGTTTTTTATTAAATTAGATACAATCATTTTTCGATGAGTTAAAGCCTTTCAAAAATTACCATAAAAATTAGGATTTTTTTTATTTTTTACAACAAGATTTCAAGACTAAAATTAGTATATTTTGTCATAAGTTAGAGAAAAGAATTTTATAGCCGAACTGTTTATTTATCCAAGATCTGTAGCATCGAGAAAAATAATCACTGCAAGGCTATACTAATTTTCTGTACCTTGCTTTTTTTTGCATAAACATAAATATTACTTAATGGGCTGTAATTAATTATTTTTCTAAATTATTAACTTAGAAGTATTATTTTATTCTTATAGTAAATGAGTTCATGTCATTTTTTATTGCTTCATCTATTAAAGAAATTTTCATAATATTAAATATTTTTTAATGAAATGCAAATATTATGAAGTACAAATTTGCTCTATTACTAGTTCTCGTAGTATTTTACCATGAAATAAATCCATTCGTTGTTTTGACAGTTTTGACAAAGACCGAGACAAAGACAGAAGGATTAGAGGTGGGTTTATTCTGATATTTTTTAATGAGGGAGTTTTAAGTGTTTTTTATTTGATTTTACATTAATTTCATCTCGAAATACTTGCGTTATGCGATGGTAATAGTTCTAAATTATAAGAATAAAAATTGATTTATTAGTTCACAGTTTCAGATAAGTAGTTTAGAATTTTTCAATCTAAAATACTTACTCGAATATTTATAAATTTAGAAATACTGATAAATAAGCCATAAGATTGTAATTTTTTTTCTTAACACTGATATCCTTATCAAAGTACCCTCTTCTTCTTCTTTTGTTTGGAATAATCTAAAAGTATTTTGTCGATTTTGAGATACCGTATGAGAGCCTAATTTTTTTCATCATTTCTTGTGATAAATTCTTGCTTTCGAGATACAGAAATTTCTTGAAAAAAAGGCTGAAACTATTTTTTGTTGTGGGAACTTTTAACTCACTTAGATGTCTTTTATCACCATTTCTAATTCTTTTGGCTCAATTTTAAGCCGAAAATGAACCTGAATCAAAGTATTTCAACAAAATAAATGCTTAAATAACTGTTTTTTGCCAAAATAAAGCAATTTGAGTTATTTCCAATCCAATTTTGCTAGATTTTAACACAGAAATTATTCTAAATCAAAGTATTTTATAAAAATACACGCTTAAAATTTCTTTTTAGGCTAAAATGAAGCAAATTGAGCTATTTCTAACACAATATTGCTCGATTATACTGCAGAAATCATTCTAAGTTAATGTATTTTATAAAAATAATTGCTTAGAATCCAATTTTAGGCTAAAACAAAACAATTTGTGCTATTTCCAATCGATTTGGCTCAATTTCAAGCAGGAAATTAAGATGATCTGACACTTTTGAAACACCCTGTATTTCGACATATACCGGGTGAAGCATAATTGTTAACTACACTTTGTTTTTTTTCTCTCAAAAACTATAATAATACCGACATTTTGTCCTCTTTTATCTTACAATAAATTGGTATTTAGAGCTACAATTGGCTCAAACTGTTGACACGCAATTCTCTAACATAATTAACCAACTTCAAAGTTGTTTATTTTTCTTGTTCGTCGTGCCGGAAACGTGGTATAAATTGCAAGCCTCCGGGCCTTCGCGTCCGTCCCTGTGGCGTCTTCCAAACGTCACAGGTGTTCCAATGTAAGCGCGATAAACACCCTAAATCCAAATCCTAAATATGCAGTCCATTAAGACAATGTTTCGAATAAAAATCTGAACGTGTTGATCAATTATTCATCCGCAAAACGGGCGTTTATTGTGGAAAATAAGAATAAGATGTGGTGGGGAAGATTCTATTGGTTTCCGCTCCGGGAATGCGGGAAAATTAACTTAGTCCGAGACAAAGCTTTGTTGCGAGAAATGTTTGACAGGAATTCCGATGCAATTTCCATAGTTAATAAAGCTGGACGTGGTTTTGAACGCGCCACATTTAACAGAATTATTTTTTTTTGCAGAAATTCTTCGAACGGCTCGGAACCTACGACAACGGTTTTGATATTTGGGGCGGCGAGAATTTGGAACTCTCTTTCAAAACGTGGATGTGTGGAGGCACGCTGGAAATCGTCCCTTGCTCCCACGTGGGGCACATTTTCCGAAAACGTTCCCCGTACAAATGGCGCAGTGGTGTGAATGTTTTGCGCCGAAATTCGGTCCGATTGGCCGAAGTTTGGCTCGATGAATATGCCAAGTATTACTACCAGAGGATAGGGAACGAGAAGGGCGATTTTGGGGACATTAGTTCGAGGAAAGCGCTCCGTGAAAAGCTCGGTTGTAAAAGCTTCAAGTGGTATTTGGACAACATCTACCCGGAGTTGTTCATTCCGGGAGAGGCCGTCGCCAGTGGAGAGGTAGTATATGAGTGTCTGACGAGGTTTACTCAAGAAAAAAGAGAAATTTTAAGACAAACAATGTTTTATTTTTTCGTATTTTTTAAAATATTGAGTTCTGTTTCTCACTTTTAAGCATTCAAAATTATTTTTTGAATAAATTTATTGAATTTTTAACAAGATTTAGGAAATCTAGGGCTTTTGACACCGATTTACACTTGAAAAACTCTAAATTCTAGGATTTTTTTGCAATTTGAATTTTTTCTGAAAATTATGTATAATTTGACTAAATATTTGCATAAAAATTATTTTGTCTAATTTGCCACCATTTTCATTCTCTAATAGACATATTAAAGAACGCGAGGTTATCATGTGGACGTATAAAACGCGACTAGATTAAATTTTGATTTTTAAAATGAAGATATTATCAAACGTCGCAACAATTCCTAAATCGACTGAAGTAAAAAAAAATGTTTAAAAACAGCTTTAAGAGGACAAATTAGAAAAAATAGTACAAATAACTCGTTTCATAAGTCTTGGAAACACTCATTCTTTAATAACGCCACTCGTTTTTTAAACTTCAATTCGTGCTTTAAGACTGGTTTTATGACTTGTTTTTTAATATACTATAATGTAACAAGTGCTATTTTTTAATCAACACAATCTGCAATTTTTAAATTAAATATCTGAAAGAGTTTTGACATTACAAGTTGCTACGGTCGGGCAATGTCTGAGTATATTTACACAAACTTAAATTAATTTTTTGTATTTTTTAATATAATTTCCAAAGTTTTTTTTTTCTAAAAAAGTGATAAGTTTTTAGTACTCTCGAAATTTTTGCACTCGATTGGATAGCTTTTATGCCTAATATTATATTTTTTTAATAAATCAATTAAATTTTAACAGGTTTTTAAGTATCTCGGGCTTTACACACTACAGTTGAAAGTTTTGAGTTGTTTTTAGCATTCAAAATTTTAGTTTTTTTAAGTAAATCGAAGTCTTAACTAGATTTAGGCTTTTCACACCGATTTTCATTTGAAAAACTCTAAATTCTAGTATTTTTTGCAATTTGATTTTTTTCTGAAAATGATGTATAATTTGACTAAATTTTTGTATAAGCATTATTTTTTTGTAATTTGCCTCCATTTTTATTTTCTAATAGACATATTAGACGTTATCATTTGGGATGTCTGAATAGTCAAAAGGCGACTAGATCAGATTTTGGCTTTTAAAATCAAGACATTACCATTAACATCGCAACAATTCCTACATCGATTAAAATAAAAAAAATTGTTTAAAAATGTCATAAAGATGGCAAATTACAAAAATAGTAAAAAAAAACTTTGGAGACACTCATTCCTTAATAACGCCACTCATTTTTTAAACTGGAATTCGTGCTTCAAAACTGGTCTTATGAAACTTTTTTTTTTAATATACTATAATGTAACAAGTGCTTTACAGTTTTTGCTCAACACAATCCGCCAATTTTAAATTAAATATCTGAAAGAATTTTGACATTACATATTACTACGGACGGACAATGTCCGAGAATATTTACACAAACTTAAATTAATTTTTTGTATTTTTTAATAGATTTTTGCGCTCGATTTTATGCCTAATATTATACTTATTTTTAAATCAACTGAATTTTAACATGATCTGAAGGATCTGGGGCTTTACACACTACAGTCAAATTAAAAAAAAAGTGGTCTTTAATGTCATTACAAAATTTAATAAATAAATAATAAATAATTTACATTATGACAACAAAAATGATTTTTGTTGAAAAATTACCAAACTTTATGATGCCAAGTAACTTATTTTTGTGCGTTTTTTACACAAATAATGAATTTTTTGCTAAAATGTAACACTGACAACCACTTTTTTTTAAATTGACTGTAGGTTTTTTTCAAAAAGTGTCGAAATTTTGCTTTTTTGATTTAGTGTAATTTGGTCATATTTGTGCATAAAGAGTATTTTAATGTAACAACGAGTGCTTTTTAATTTTTTAATTAAGTTTTCAAATGTCTGAGAATATTTAAATGTTTCTAGTTGCCGTCGTAGGCAATGCTTTATTATTTACCTGAAAAAGGTACACAAGAAATTTGATTTGAAGACATATTTAAATTAATTTTTACTGCCTCAAACGAATTGAAATTAAAACTAACTTTAATTGTAAATATTTAAGAACCGGTTTTTCTTTTGATTCAATTAATTTTTTTTCGGTTGTGAAAGATGTCACTTCGTGCCAAAATGTGGTGTTTATTTTTTTATTTTATTTTTGCGCTCTCATATGCTCTGTCGCGGTTTCGATGTGTCGCCGCAAGTGACATGAACTAAATGGTTTCTTTTTATTGCGCATCGCGAGAAAACCGAAAAACAACAGAAACGTCACATTTTTTTACGTCGACGACTGATTTTCGTTCAACGGGGCGTCACGAAAAGAAAGGAAAACAGATTGAGCAATTGCGGAAGGATGACACAAAAGGGAATGTTTTACAAATGAGCTGAATTTTGTCCTGTTTTGATCGATATTTTCCCAGGAAAAACGAAAAAAATTTTTCGTCACGATTGTTTTCAAGTTTCTAACTTTATTAAACTATGAAAAATTCAATTTTCCGACCCGCCCCCGGATTTTCCGACCATTTCTRCGACGATCCTCATCTCTGACCCCGATTAAATTTCCGCTCGTTTTTTCTTTATAGCATTGCGAAGTGTTGTTTGCTAATTTTCCCGGGAAATGATA
>NW_025400984.1:3596280-3598656 GCF_015345945.1 Tribolium madens | reverse complement strand
CTCTGACCCCGATTAAATTTCCGCTCGTTTTTTCTTTATAGCATTGCGAAGTGTTGTTTGCTAATTTTCCCGGGAAATGATACACGTAACAGAGATAGGCGTGATAAGTGGAAATGCGATACATTTTCTTTTCTGGAAAATAGCTATATAGCTAGAGTAACTAAATAAACAGCGATGCTTTAGTTCACTTTAAAACCTCTCACGTCCAGTGGGAGAGATTTTACAGATGAGTAAAAATGAACTCGCTTTATCTAAATTTAGTTAAGTTGAAATAACGGCAAAGTTGGAGCAAATTTTTTTGGGGGGGAAATTGACCGCTTTTTGCTGCAGATTCGCAACCTGGGCATCGGCGGCAAGACCTGTGTGGATTCCCCGGCCCGCCGTAGCGACCTGCACAAGCCCGTGGGGCTGTACCCTTGCCACCGCCAAGGCGGAAATCAGGTAAATCCTCTTTGCACCATTCAACAAATTTCTTTCTTTACAGATATCGGTGTTGGATCGCGAGCTTTGCATCGATTCGCCTTGTAAACCGGAAGACTTGCACAATCCGATCGGTCTATGGCCCTGTCACAAGCAGGGCGGGAATCAGGTAAAAATCACCGCCAACGCCGCCCCCGTCTCTATGTAAATAAGCTGCGACGCTAGCTGACTAACTATCATTAACTTGGGAGGGAGTTAACTTGGGTGTTTTTTTTTGTTTATGAACAATAAATCAGTTTCAAATTTTTATTAATTTAAATATATAATAAATTGTTAATCTGTTTCACTATAACATGCATCGGTGGTTTAGTTGTAAACAATAGGACACTGATTGCACTAAATTATAGAATTATTTAAACCGCAGAATTTGATGCAAATAATTTTTGTTTGAAAATTTACATTTAAATTCGATGAGGGAATGTTTTGGTGAATTTATTAAACACAGACACAAAAATATGGTTTCATAAATTTTACAAAGTTGTTAAATTTTTCTTCCTTAAATTTTGCATATTTTTGAAATAGATATTATACAATGGAAAACCCTGAAGCGTGTTTTACAGAAGTTTCCCAATAATAAATAATCGAAGCTGAACGTTTATTTTGCCAAACGTAGTGAGGCAAACAATTCATCTGAGCCACATAAACTTACATTTACTCCGAATAACATATACTATTTTATTCGCAAACGCATTCAGATCGAGTGTAAAGAGCAACACTATAATTAGCAAGTAAATGAACAAAATAGTCAGTAATGAAATCAACGCTTATAAACAAACATCACGCGTTAGTATCGGAATTCGTGTTGAGACTTTCGAAAGTGTATTTTAATTTAACTAGTGCAGTTAGTAGAGCAAAATGTCGGATGCTGATGATCAACAGTGCGTCAAAAGTATTTTTATCAAGAAGGCGTAGAAATATAAAACGTATTTCTGCGTAAGATATAATATCCCAATGACAAATGAGAAATGTCCAAATAATTTTAATGTAAATTACGACGTTTCATAGAATTACTCAATTTGATTAGATCAATATTTGAATTTTTATAAAATGATTTTTTGAACATATGAACTGCCCCGAAGCAGCGAACATTGGTAAATCTCATGGTAAAAGTAAAAACGCTTAGGCGCAAAAATTGAATTTTTACTCTATGGTTGCAAGGTATAACTTTTACTTGTTACGTTTGCTAAAATTATAAATAAAAGTGATGTTTGCGGGTAAAATAATAAAATAAATAAATAATAAAATAACTTTAGTTTGAAATTTGCCACTAACTTTGCAAAAATACGTTTTCATATTTTTTATCAAAGTTAATTTCCTAAAATAAATGCAAGTTTTTATACAGTATGTCCCTGAATTGAGTTTACAAGAGAAAAAAATTTTTTTTGATTTTACGCCAAAATTGCAAAGGAAAAACATTTTTTGCTTTAGAAACGAGCAAATTTGTAGTTAAAACTTCATTATCGTAACTCAGTAGAATGAAAAGTTCATTTTTCTCTGCTTTTTAAATCTCATCACATAGACGGTTTTATTTCTTTGACAATGATGTAACTTTGACAAATGAGTTTTTGCAAGTTAAATAACAAAAATGTTTGTCAAAAACATAATTTTGATGAATAGCAATTCAAATAAACAGCTCTAGGATAAGAAACAAAGGCATTTTGAAACTAAATTATTTTCAAAATGGCTGAACTTCCGGAACTACGAGAAATTGGCGCCAACTTTGAAATTTTAAATGGTACCCACTTATTTTTATTGCATTTTTGAATTCTCCTCTTTAAACTAAGTAAAATGTACCTAGTTGTTAGTACTTATCTATCATAGTTTTTGACATATGTCAATTTTTTGGTCAAAATTTTCACTTGCAGGGGTTCATTCAAAACATCACAGCTCTTGAAC
>NW_025400984.1:3573523-3596275 GCF_015345945.1 Tribolium madens | reverse complement strand
TGATAAGTGAATATTTTTTGTTGCATTCGAAAACCAAAGGTTCGAAAAATTTTCTAGAATTTTCAAAATTGTCGACTGTCAAATTGCAAGGCTAGTATGATTTTTTGAAAATGATCATTAACAAACAGCTTTAACTCAGTTTTTCAAATGAAATGACTCTATTTTCTCAACGGCAATCAAAAAAAAAAACTACATCAATTTGTAGAAGGACTTTTATCAACATGTCCTATACCTATCTCTTACAGTTTTTGAAATAATCACAAAAACATGTTAATGTTTTTATTTTTATAGTTAATCACGTAGGCTTTGGAAAAATACAATGAGATATACCATAATTAATACAAATGTTCGATATGTTTACCATTTTCAAACAGTCCAAAACTCGATGGTGAACTGATTTGAGTAGCTTCCATTAGTTAATTTGGTTGAAGATTATTAAATGCCGCCTCAATCCTTGCCTCAATTCTTCATAATTCCGGATGGGTGTTGTGTAGACTAATAAATCTTTAGTTCGTCTTGATCATTTTCCAAAGCCTACGTGATTTACTATAAAAATAAAAAACAAAAACACGTTTTTTGTGATTATTTCAGAAACTGTAAGAGGTGGGTATAGGATATGTTGATAAAAGTCCTTCTACAATTCGATGTACCTTCGATTGCTGTTGAGAAAATGGGGTCATTTTATTTGAAAAAACTGAGTTATAGCTGTTTGTTAAATATCATTTTCAAAAAATCATGTAAGCTTTGCAATTTGACAGTTGACAATTTTGAAAATTTTAGGAAACTCTTCGAACCTTTGGTTATCAAATGCAAGAAAAATTATTTACTTATTGCAAACGGATCAAGAGCTGTGATGTTTTTAATAAACCTCTGCAAAAAATTGACATATGTCAAAATCTATGACACATAAGTACTTATAACTAGGTACATTTTACTCAGTTTGAAGAGGAGAATTCAAAAATGCAATAAAAATAATTGGTTACCATTTAAAATTTCAAAGTTGGCGCCAATTTCTCGTAGTTCCGGAAGTTCAGCCATTTTGAAAATAATTTAGTTGAACTCAGACTGGTTGATTTGGGTTGTGTACAAAATTTCAAATTTCTATCTGCATTAGAAGTTAAAAAGTTTCTAATATAGGTCCTAAAAAAATCACCTTGTATAGTCTATTACACTAACAGAAATAGTAGTTCACCATGGAAGGGGAATACCAAGGGACAAAAAATTCTATCAAAAAATTTTGTCATATATTTTTTGACATTTGACATTTTTTATGTGTCTAATTATACTGATGATCGTGTATAAATAACAAATAACATAAAACAGAGTTACAATTTAGGATACAGCTTCCTATTATAGTAGTTTGTATCAAAAAAACTTTTTCCAACAGAAATTAATAAAGTCAAAGTGCAAAAAATTTAAATTCTCAAAGCTTTGAAATTTTTATAGATAGAATTTTTTAAAGATTTTTTCCATGTTCCTGGTATTTAACTACCTTACATGTCGCGAGTACATGAATGTGGATAAGATTACATAAACAACATACAATTTAGTTTTAGTTTTGATAATGTTCTATTGTATAGTAATTGGCAACGTATATTTTGTAACTTTTCCCGGTTGGTAAGCCTGTTAAATTGGTCTTTTTTGTTTCGTTCGAACGCGAAACATCAACTCTTTGTAGTAAAATTCCCTTTGTTTCGCTTTCTCCTCTCCATGTAACATCTCGGTTACACCGTCATGTAACACTGCGCCATTCCATGCCGCATCGCGACGCTAATACCGAAGTTTATTTCGCGTCGCGACGTGTTCACCCCCCCAACTGTCGATCCCGTACGTGATTTATGCTCGCACCCGATTCGATTAAATTTATGGAGTTTATTTATTAATAACAATCAGCTAAAAACAAATAATACACAAATATCGGAGAGGAAAAATACACGCTCACCACGTACAAGAGATTTCCGATAAATTCGTCGACTAAAACTCTCGGTGCTTTTTTCTTTACGTGACCGAAATGATGCTGATTCGAGTATCTTTTACTCTTTTAGTGCTTCCTTTTCGCCTGCATTTCGAGTAAATAACTTGAGGTTAACTAGCGAATGACGCGTCAGCTATTATTCTGGGGGCGGCGATCACTGAACTGGTGGTGGTTTTCCTCTTGGTTCGTTATTAAATAACGCTGACGCTATTTGTATTAACAACAGAGGTTTGTATCCAGGTTTTAGACTAACTCATGTACAGTTTTTACTCTCTTTGTCTTTCTCTCTCTCTATCAAGGTAAGTCGTAGTTTGTAAAACTAATTTAAATTTCCCACCATATTTTCTGTCACAAACAACCAGTGTTGTCAGGTTTGGTGAATTTTACCAGATCTGGTGATTTTCATTGTTAGTCTGGTGTGTTAGTAAAAACTTTTGTAAAAATTCTAACATCTGGTGACTTTTTGGTAATGAAAAAAACTATTTCTCCAGTATTTTCTATGTTTTCAACCAGAAACTTGATTATTTTGTCATTTTTTTTTTTCAAAAATGTCGACAAAACCAAATTAGTTAAAAATAATTTTGTTTGTTTTTTTTTTTTAACAAGATTTTACTAGACAGGATCGAAAATGACAATTTAMTTTTGTDTTTTTCGAATACTTTTTCAGCTAGAAACAATGATTTCGCAAAAATTCGTTAATTTAATAAATTCGACCAAAAACGCCGTTATTTTTATCTTTCTCAAGTGTTTCAGCACGTTTTTGAGATAAAAATAAAAAAATCCCAAAAATTTTGTTTAAGCAGGCAAAAATTTACAAAATTAAATTGAAATTGGTATTATTTTTAGCTTGTTCTGCTCGACTTACTTTGTTTTTGAACCAGACACTCATTTATTTTGCAAAAGTTTGTCCAAATACGCTTAAAAACCACAAAAACAATTCATATTGTGATGTTATTTTGTTTGTTTCACTTGATTTAACTGTTTTTTGAGCAAAATAAATGCTTTAAAGTGCTTTTTTGTACTAAAATTTTTCAGGTTTTTCACTAGATTTTGCTAAAACAAACTAAAAAGTCAAGAAATTAAGTCTAGAATTTTTCGAGCATTTTAGCACGTTTTTCAGTCAGAAACACAATTATTTCGCAAAATTTTGTTAAATACAATACAAAAAGTTCAACAAATTTGACAAAAAATGGCGTTATTTTCGCCTTTTTCAAGTGGTTAAGCACATTTTTGAGATAAAAACATAAAAATTCTAAAAATGTTGAAGCAACCAAAAAAATTACAAAATTAAATCGAAATTGATATTATTTTTAGCTTGTTTCGCTCGACTTACTTCGTTTTTGAACCAGAGACTCATTTATTTTGCAAAATCTTGTGCAAACACGCTTTAAAATCACAAAAACAATTCATATTGTGATGTTTGTTTGTTTCACTCGATTTAACTGGTTTTAGAGCAAAATAAGACAAAAATAAGCTGAGAAACCACAAGATTTTCCCGGAAATGCTTTTTGGTGCGTTTTTGTACTGAAATCTCACTAGATTTCGGTAAAGCAAACTAAAAAAATCAAGAAATTAAGTCTAGAATTACATGATTTTTGCATTTCTCAAGCATATTAGCACGTTTTTCAGCTAGAAACACAATCATTTCGCAAAATTTTGTTAAAAACAATCCAAAAATTTGACCAGAAATGGTGTTATTTTTGCCTTTTTAAGTGGTTCAGCATGTTTTTGATATAAAAACAAAGATATTCTAAAAATTTTGTTGAAGCAGAAAATTACAAAATTAAATCGAAATTGATATTATTTTTAGCTTGTCTTTGAACCAGATACTCATTTATTTTGCAAAATCTTGTCCAAACACGTTTAAAAATTACAAAAACAATTGATTTTGATGTTATATCGTTTGTTTCACTCGATTTAACTAGTTTTTGAGCAAAATAAGAGAAACCACAAAATTTGTCCGAAAATGCTTTTTAGTGAGTTTTTTTTTAGTACAAAAATTAGCAGTTTAGTAAATGTCAGGTTTTTCACTAGATTTCGGTAAAACAAACTAAAAAAATCAAAAAATTAAGTATAGAATTACATTTCTCGAGCATTTTAGCACATTTTTCAGCTAGAAACACAATTATTTCGCTAAATTTTGTTAAAAACAATCCAAAAACTGAAGCAGGCAAAAAAATTACAAAATTAAATCGAAATTGATATTATTTTTAGTTTATTCAGCTCGACTTACTTTGTTTTTGAACCAGAGACTCATTTATTTTGCAAAATCTTGTCCAAAGACGTTTAAAAATCACAAAAAGAATTGATATTGATGTTATTTTGTGTGTCTCACTTCATTTAACTAGTTTTTGAGCAAAATAAGACAAAAATAAGCTGATGAGAAATCACAAAATTTGGCCGAAAATGCTTTTAAGTGTGGTTTTGTTCTAAAATCTCAGGTTTTTCACTAGATTACGCTAAACAAACTACAATATCAAGAAATTAAGTCCAGAATTACACTATTTTTGCATTTCTCGAGCATTTTAGCAAGTTTTTGTTGAAAACAAGCCGAAAAATCACAGATTTTTGTTTTTTAAGAGTTTAAGCGGATTTTTAATCTGATAAAAATTTGGGGAATTTTTCAACTCGGATCTGGTGAATTGTACGTCTTTGATCTGGCAACACTGCAAACAACTCTTGAAATTGAAACAAACAGGTGCTGCAATTTCGATAAAAGGCGACAAACTTGACGAATTTACGATCGCAATAAGTCGTAAAAATGACATTTGACGTATAATTAGTCGGGGCTTCCCCTAAACTTGTTCTTTTTTCCAGTTTTGGATGTACAGCAAGAGTGGTGAGATTCGTCGCGACGAGGCCTGCCTCGATTACAGCGGTCAAGAGGTGATTTTATACCCGTGTCACGGCAGCAAGGGCAACCAATTTTGGGATTACAACGCCAACAGCAAACTTTTAAGGCATGGAAGTAGCGATAAATGTTTGGCCATAAACGAAGCGAAAAATAAACTACTAATGGAACCCTGCGACGAGGAGGCCACGAGGCAACAGTGGTCGTTGGAGAACTACGACGGCAACAAACTGTGATTGTTTTAGTGTGGCAAAAAGACGAGCTTTTCTATTGTTTTAAGTGTACAAAAGTTTTGTATAAAAATGATCGGTTTTACAGTTTTATAACGAATTTGTAGATTCTAGCAACGACTGTGTCTAGAAATAACTCAATTCCACTTATACATATCCGATTATTTTAGTGCTCAATTGTTACATTCCGTTAAAGACGTGCTTAAGTAAATTAAGACTGTAAATAACTATTTACATATCCACAAATATCATTTAAGCGGCCTCTGTATATAACTGAAACGTACTTAATTTCATATCACACGATCCGAAATTATTTTGAAAAACTATCATGTGATATTTAGTCTTTTAATTATGTAAATAATCACATTATTTGCTCAATTTTGTTCCCTTTTTACGTCAATTACTCTTCAAAGGGCCATAAACAACGTTATGTAAATAACTCGCAGTATTTTATCTTGATTTTATTACATAATCATAATGTACTTAAATATATTATTGTACTAGAATGTAAATGTAGGCCAGTGTATGTATTTTTATAACGTGCCTTATTTGTGTATATAAAACGTTAATAAAATTATGTTGATATCAATCCAACATTTACTATGTCCAAGACAGTACCTTGCCAAAGCGAGACAAACTTACACTCTTAAGGGAAATCAGAGTGAGACACAAGACGCAGTGTATTTTTGGTTGCCTACACTTTAATACTTATTTTAAATAATTGAGTTTTCAAATCATTGATCAATTACGCCAAAATGAACGTGACGTGGTATTTTTCCTCGCATCAAATAAATGTCGATTCAACTTGCATTTTTTCTTTTCATCAATTATGTCTAAAGCAGTACTTAGCCAAAACGAGACAAACTTATACCATTTTTGTAAGCCAAAACGAGACGCAAGACGCGTGTATTACTGGTTGCCTGAACCGGTCCAATTTAACGTTACTAAGTTTTTTGTTTGATCAATAACGTCAAAATGGAATCGAAATGGTACTTTTTTCCGGGTCAGACTCCGGCAAATACAAAAATTTCCGACAGGGCTCACGCTCTCCACATTACTAAACCGGCATGGGCCAACATAACCGAGCATTTGAACCGGAAAAAGCGAATTCAAGAAGCTATCGACAAAGAAAAGGCCCACAAAGAAGCTTTGAAACAAGGATCGGAGGCGATGACCAAAGAATGGGTCAATTCCATTGAAGTATTGTAAATAATTGGTAAAACGTGTCTTAGGGTAATTTTTAGAATCTTCGAATAAAAAAAGAGGAAGAGAGGCGTGACCGGATTAATAAAAAGAAAGAAGACAAAATACAGATGTTTTACAAAATGCGAGCCGAACAAGAAGTTGTGAGAAAAGAGTACGTCGAGAAGGTTAAACGGGAGGTTTTCCGATCGACTGGTTATCCCAAAGAACTGACAAGTGCTTTAATGCTGTCTGAAACATTGTACGAACGAGAGAAACAAAAAGAATTCAATGAAATGATCAAAAAACACGAAGAAGAGATAAAGAAGGAGTTTCACGCTCAAGTTATCGCACGCGATGAAAAAGACAAGAAGGAAGATGAAGACCAGAAATTGAAACGATTTGAAGAGCGCAAAAAAGTGTCTCAAATCCTCAAAAATCAGTAATTAACATTCCGTGTCATTTTTCCCATTCATTGTTATTTTCAGGATTGTGGAGAACGAAACAATGAAGAAAGCCCAAAGCCGTGCCCGAATCGAGAAAGAGACAATCGACCGAATCAACGCAGCTCGCGAAGAAGAGCTCCTCAAAGAGTTTGAACGCGAAGAAAAACTCAAAACGCGTCGCGAAATCGCCCTTGAGAAGAAAAAGGAAATTGCAGTTGAGCGCAAACGTCAAGAACTCCTCGCTAAAGAGACGGCCGAGATGGAAAAAGCGACGGAATTTTACAGTGAGGCTAAAAAACGCATCGACTGTCTCCTCAAACTCAAAGAGAAGGAAATGCGTGAGGAGGCGATTAAGGCCCGTGAGGCACTAGCCTCCAAAGTTGGAGCGATTCAAGAAGCGAAAGATGCGGCTGAGGATGAGAGAATTGCCAAAGCGGTGGCGGAGAGAGATGAGGAGGAGAGGGCCAAAGTTGAGGCAAAGGCCATTATTGAGGCACAAGCTGTCAAGGAGAGGATTGAGGATCGGAAGCAGTTTTTGGAGAGGCATGAGCGGGAGAAATGTGCCGAGAGGGAGGTGAAAAGGTGGGAGATGTTGAATAGGGTGAAGACACAAGAGGCCTTGAAGGAATATGAGGAGAGGGCCATCAAGGAGAGGTGGGAGAGGATTTTGGAGTATCGGAGGGAGTTACTGGAGCAAATGGCGGAGGAAAAGGAAGTGCAAAAGAAGGAGAAAGAGATTGAAGAGATTATGTCACGGGTGAGTTTTGAGGAGGCCGATAAAATGTTCTTTGATTATGCGGAGGAAGTTATGGATTTGGCTAAGAAGAGAAAGAGGTCAACTTATCCGATTGAAAAAGTGATAACAGTAAGTTTAATTAAACGCACTTATGACGTTTTTAATGCTTTATTTACAGGAGTACAAGAAAATTAATAATTTGATGCCAAAAGACCGACATTGCAGATGTTGCAAGAAATAGTTTTTGAGGCAATTTGAATTAATTTGGGGATTTTAAGATGTGACGTTGGTACCTCAAGTAAAATAAAAACTTATTTAAAAATTAAATAGTTATTGTAAAGTGTGCCAAACACTTTGAATTTTATTTAGTCACTAATGTTTTTTATTTATTATTTTTTATAATTTTTAATTTCACAATTTTCGTAGCAGTTGTCTGAAATACCGGTTGAGCGAGTTTTTTTTTGACAGTTGAAAATTGACAGTATCGTTGACGCCATTTTGTGGTTGGTTAATTCGTGATTTTTAAGTGTGATAAATTCGCGATTAGTGTTAGTGTTTAGTCGTAGATGCTAATATCGCCTGTGATTTATCAATAACTTTGTCCAAATTGTAAAAAAATGGGTCGCAAGAAGAAGAAGATGTCGAAACCTTGGTGCTGGTATCCTTTCTAAATTTCATGTTTTCTCCCCCCGTAAAACGTTAAAATTAGCTTCTGCCGCGTCTATTTTTAGCCCCATATTTCCTTAACCAAGTTTAGGTATTGCAACCGTGAATTCGAAGACGAGAAGATTCTCATCCAACACCAAAAAGCCAAACATTTCAAATGTCACATATGTCATAAAAAGCTGTATACGGGTCCCGGTTTGTCGATACATTGCATGCAAGTGCATAAAGAAACAATCGACAAAGTCCCGAACTCGTTACCCAACCGCACGAATATAGAAATCGAAATTTACGGAATGGAAGGTATGTGCCCCCATTTGTGCCCCTCACTGTCTCATTAAACCACGAATTAGGTATCCCTGCTGCTGATCTACGCGAGCACGAAAGACAGCGTCTGGGGAGTGTCTCAGGAACGGTCTCAGGGTCTGACGACGAGGACGAACCCGCGTCAAAAAGGGCCAAACCCGAAGGCCTCCTCGGCAACGCTCCAGGAGTCATGCCGGGAATGCCAGGCATGATGTCGGGCATGATCCCCCCGCCTGGAATGCCGCCGGGCTTGCCCATGATGGCCATGGGGCCCATGGGACCCCAATTCATGCACCCAGGGTAATAAACCCCTAGACTAATTTACTTAATTTAATTTAGTGGGTTTAGCATGCACATGATGCCCCCCCACATGGCAATGATGCAGACGCAAGGGGGCCCAGCAAAGCCGCTCTTCCCCAGCGCAATTCCGACCTCTTCTCCGGGGGCTTCCATCGTCGGGGCTGATTTCAAGCCGATTTCGTCGGCGACCATCAGTGCGCCCCCCACAACCAACACACCGAGTAGCAGTGACGGCAATAAAGTCAACACAATTGCTACAACGGGGGCCACGAGTAAAATAATCCATCCAGCTGAAGACGTTTCATTAGAGGAAATTAGGTGTAGGCAACCGAAATACGCGAAAAGTATCCCCCAGAAAAGCGATGAGTCGGCTTCGAGTTCCAATACGGCGGCTTCAGATGTGAGTATTTTAGTTTTTGTGGTTGGTTTTTTTATTTTTGAACAGTTGGCAAACGCCGTGTCTGCCGCTCAACAAGCCGCCGCCCAGGCCAAGCAAGCCGAAGCGATAAACCAGGCGGCTATGATGCAGAGGTTTCCGGTTCGCGTTTCCGGCCCTCCGATCACAATGGCCTTGCCTGGAGGTCCGGTGATGGCCCCCATGCGGCCCACGATGATCCCAGGCCCCCCGACGCTGATTGGAGGCCATTTGATGCGACCTCCGCCCATCAGTATGCCCCCAGGTATGTGAGGTAGTTGTAAAGACAACTATCATACCGACACACAGTTTTGATCGATTTAAATAATGACTTAAATCAAAAGTAATTAATTTTATTTTTAAAATCGTGTGAAAGGAGACTTTAAGACTTAAGAAAAAGAATGACAGAATACTGGTAGTATGTCTAGGAGATAAATTGTTTTTGTAAAAAGTTAGTTTTTTGTGTAGAGTCTCGAAGTTTGGTTATTTAAGTAGCGAGATGTAATTTTAGTGGGCATCATAACTGGGTTTTTGTTTTTTTTTTTTTCAGAATACTCGTATTACCGTAGGCATTTTTGAAAAAAAATTATCGTGCCAAACACCGGATGAATACTGATTTTTTTCTATGAATTTTATTACGTACTTTTGATATTGTTTACAAGTTTTACAATAAAATTCATTTTCTTACTTTTGTGTTGGTTATTTTCCCTTTATGGTGAACACACGTCATACATCTCGTGCCTTTAAATAGTCAAAAACCATGTACTGAATGTTATTAGTCTGAAAAATTAGTTTTCTAAATTGTATACTTAGATAATTTTTTGTGTAACATTTTTTTTTATTTTTACTGATTTTTCTCCTCAGTGAACTTGTATCAGTATTAAAGAATCGCTGTATAATTAATAAAAAAATTCTCACCGAATTGACTCTAGTATTGTAATCATTTTTAATAAACTGGAGTGTTAACGAATTTTTTTAAAACGGATGTGTTGTGAATTCGAAGACGAGAAACGAGAGTTGGGGGCATTTCGACACTGGTCCCAGGTATTGAAACTCACGCACTCTGTGTTGGCATGCCTGCATTATATATATATCTCTGTCACTCGCTTAGTTTCCAGTGGTTTTACTGTCATTGATTGATTATTGATTGCATCATCATCTGACTGCGTATTATAATCAAACATCGTGTAACTTATTTAAATCACTATTCACCAGTACGTGTTTGAATAATGTCATTTCTTTGTCATTTGAGTTATTATAGGGCGATAGCGATTGGCTAACTCGGAAAATGGACAAAATCGGTCAATTCTATTGGCCAAAATCCAGAAGCAATTCGTTGATTGATTCACTCAAATATAAGTTTCAATTTTGGTACTTATTTCTTAAGACTTGCATAATTAATGATTAATTTAAAACGTTTATTAAGTATAATCTGATCAGTCTAGGTTGTTGCTCAGTTTTAAATGAGATGTTCTTTTTTTACTAACAAATTACTCACTTTTAAACAGGTTAAAATTATATTACTTGCTCAGTTTATTTTGATGATTTGCTCAGTCTAAATGATCATTGTTTTATTACAAGAATATTAATTTCTTATTGTTCAATTAAAACTAATTAATTATTGCTCATTTTAAATAGAAAAAGTACTATTTTAAGTGGGATAACAACTTAAAACAGTTATTTTATGTTGTCTGCTCATCCTATCCTCTAATTACTTTGTTGCTCAGTTCAAAAATTAAATGTGTTTTCTAAACAAGGTTAAAATGAAATATTTGCTTAGTTTATTTATATAATTTATTCAGTTTAAACGATTATTTAAAAATTTTTGGAATTTTTTTCGTTAAATTGAAACGACTTAGTTGCTCAGTTTAAACAGTAAAAGAATTTACTTCAAGATGTATACAAATCTTAAAAATATCTATTTTATGTAATCTACTAAGCGTAGCCCATAATTTGTTGGCTCAGTTTAAAAAATACAATTTTTTGTCTTTGATTTAGAGTAAAAAAATAGCTCGCTTTTAAGGAGGTTCAGATGAATTATTTGCTCAATTTATTTTGATAATTTGCTTAGTCTAAATGAACATTAATAAACCAAAGTACATATTTAGTGAATTCTGTGAATTAAAACCAATTAATTGCCCAGTTTTAATAGAAAATAAATTATTGTCAAGTTTAAATAATTTTAATTCGAACTTAAAGCATCAGTTTAAAAAATACAGTTGTTTATTTTTACTGATTCAGATTTTAAACAGGCCAAAATTGAATTATTTGTGGAGTTTTGATAATCTGCTCAGTCTTTGATAATCTGCTCAGTTTTAATTCGAACTTAAAGCATCAGTTTAAAAAATATAGTTCTTTATTTTTACTGATTCAGATTTTAAACAGGTCAAAATTGAATTATTTGTGGAGTTTTGATAATTTGCTCAGTCTAAATGATAAGTTAAAATACTTTAGGAATTGTTTCGTTTTAACGGATTCAGATATTTTTCAAGTATTGCTCTTTTGTAAACATGTTAAAATGTACTATTTGCTCAATTTATTTTTATAATTAGCTCAGACTAAATGATCATTAAAAGTTTTAGGAATTGTTTTTTGTTTAATTAAAACGACTTGGTTGCTCAGTTTAAATAGAAAAAGTATTTACTTCAAACATAAACAATTTAAAAATACTTGTTTTATGTAATGTACTCAGCGAAGCCCCTAATTTGTTGGCTCAGTTTAAAAAATACATTTTTTTGTTTTTACTGATTTAGATTTAAAAAAAAATGCTAACTTTTAAAGAGGTTGAAATGAATTATTTGCACAATTTATTTGGATAATTTGCTCAGTCTAAATGATTATTAATTAACCAAAGTAATTATTTGGGAATTACTCATTCTCGAGTTAAAATCAATTAATTGCTCAGTTTTAATATAAAATACATTATTGTCAACTTAGATAATTTCAATTTGAATTAAAAGCATTATTTTAAAAAATACAGTTGTTTTTATTTTTTTTTTTACTGATTCAAACTTTAAACTGGCCAAAATTGAACAATATGTGAAATTTTGATAATTTGCTTAGTCTAAATGATAAGTTAAAATACTTTAGAAATATTTAGGAATTGTTAAATTAAAACTAATTAATTGGTCAGTTTAAAAAAACACAACACTTGTTTCGTTATTCAGATTCAGATATTGTTTTAAATATTGCTCACTTTTGAACATGTTAGAATTTGCTCAGTTTATTTTTATAATTAGCTCAATCTAAATGATCAGTCAAAAGTTTTAGGAATTTTTTTTTGTTAAATTGAAACAATTTAGTTGCTCAGTTTGATTTGTTTTGTTTTTACTAAAGAAGTTAAAACTTTGACTGAAATTGTTGAATTAAAACCAATTAATTGCTCAGTTTTAATAGAAAAAAAATATCTTTAAACCAATTTCTGTTTCAGTTAAAAAATACATTTATTTATTTTTTACTGATTCAGACCTGAAACAGGTTAAAATTGAATTATTTGTGGAATTTAATTTGCTCAGTCTAAATGATCAGTTAAAATTCTTTTGCTTTTAAGGAATATTTAGGAATTGCTCATTGTTAAAATAAATTAAATAATTGCTCAGTTTAAAGTAGGTTTTTACCGATTACGCTCAAATGTAGTCACGAGTCTGCTTTAAAATTAAAAATGAATCAATTAGCGATTTGATTATGACCCTTTTCCGGGTTTCCCCGCGCCGCACTTGTCCGGCGACTTGATTTCTTTGTAGTTCTTATTTAAATTAGCTATGTGTCATATGCTAGGCTTTAGTAAATTTCTTTTTGTCTCCAAAGGTAAGTATTTTATTTTTTGTTGTTTTATTTTGAGTTTTCTTCGACTTTTGTGAATTGAGTGTATGATAAAGAAATGGCAGTTTTCAAACTAGCTCATCGAGCTCGTTCATCGTTTCATCAAAATTTAACAAAATCGTTTGTCACAGGGATGATCGGAGTACCTCCCGGAATGGTTTACGCATCTCACATGTTTCCAGCCGGACCTATGCTGACACCTATGATGCAGCCGAGGTTCAGATGATCTCCGATATACCTCGTCTATCACCCGCAAGTCTAAATTTTTGTTTTTTTTTCCTTTTTACTTTTTTTTTTTTAAGTTGCATGCTTGAAGTTTGCGATTACGATTATATTGACATTGTTTTATTTTCGACAGGTTTAAAAAATGCCTGCCAAAACGGTATGTAACACAATTATTTTTTTCATTGAAGTGCCACTTGAAAGGTTAGTGTATTTGAGGTTTAGAGCACGTTTGGTCTTCGATGTGACGTCGGTTTATGACGTCACATGGGGGATTGTAAAGTTTCCGCTGAAGCTTTAAGGCTTTAACACACACACTTTATGGCATCTATCAGGTTTGTACGAAACACTCCAAATTTTTTTAATTTATTTTAATTTATTATTTCAAAGGTAAGCAGGTTTTTTTAATTCGTTGTACATAAACATAATGTAAATTTCTGTTAAGCGTTTAAAATTTTATCGAATTAAATTAGCTTGGCTACTGTTACGATCAAGGTAGGTTCACTAGCCATCACGCTAACTTTTAACTAGGTAGATGCATCTAAAATAACTTGAAAATTATGTTAGTGTTTTCTCGAGACGTCGTTGTATAATTTATGTCAAGGTACGGAAAAAAATTAATTTTCCTCACTGGTGGTGTATGGTGTAAAACGGAATCACACGTTTAGTGACAAAACAAAAAAAAAACACAAACGTTTGATTTTTCTCACACAGGGAACTTGTAGAGGCAGGCGATTTTAATGTCACAGCTAACGCTGTTGGAGTGTCCGACTCTCTATTTTATCACGTGACATGATTCACTTTTTGAATCATGGCACGGTCGATAAAATAGGTGATCTTCGATCACAGCGCCCTCTGTAATTGTTTTTCTCAGCTGTTGGGTCGCGACATTCCCCTGCCGACGTATGTGGCTTGACAGGCGATTGTTTCGGTTCGTTGCCGGGATAATCACAGGTCTATACGACCTGTTGGAACAGATGAACCATACCAGGCTGTTGATGTGCAATTGTTTGTTTTTTTATATACATATAAGGGTGTGGTTCGATGGACCCCTGTCTTTCACTGCTGTCAATGTACTTTATGTAGTAGTTTAAACTATGATTGTATTGTATAATTTGTTTTTATAAATAAAAGTTTATTTGGAAAGAGGCAAGGGAGGTTTTATTTTATTTTATTCTATTTTGGACTATAAACTTGTTGCTAAGCACTAAAAAAGGGGGTATAATTTTGCTTTTATAGGTCTTTGGGCTTTTTTTTCTAACAAGGGCAAAACAAAATCTGGATTTTTCTACCAAATTTGTCGTAATTCCAAAATAAAATAAAACGTATGTACCACGAGTATAATTTCTCTCTCAGGCTTAATCTTGTTATTATGTTCTTGGTACATAAATAACTATCATAAGCAGCAAAGATCGGTAAGGCAACATTTGAAAACGGCACCAATGTTGCCAATTCAAAAAATCAAATTTACAAGATCATCACCTTTTTTCAAAAAATTACAGCAATGCTGTTTTTTACATGAATCTCACGAAAAATTGAGTTTTTCAGCTTAGAATGCATGAAGAAAGGAAAAATAATAGGATTTTTGGCCTAATTCTATGATTTTTTGGCGAGTTTTTAACGAGATTTTGCGACATAATTGCATTTTTATCTGAAAAACATGCGGAATGACTTGAAAAGCGCAAAATTAAGTCAACCTTTGATTTCATTGTTTGGTTTGTTTCAGCAAAATCTTACAAAAAACTTAAATTTTATTTTAAAAACCTGTAAAAGTTAAAAAAATAACGCATTTTTGACTAAATACATTTTGTGTTTTTTTGGCAGATTTCTGACAAAATGAATGAAACAAAGAGTTTTTGTGATTTTGAACGTGTCTTTCCAAAATAAATAATTCTGGTTCAAAAAAGAACCAAAATAATGTAAAATTAACACAATTTTTGGGCCTAATTTGGTGAACTTGATTTTAGTGAAAATTTACGAAACAATCCCGTTTTAGTCTACAAAACGTCTGTTCTGACAAGATAAAAATAATGTAATTTTTTGACTCTGTTTAGTGATATTTTGTAAAGAAATAAAACATTTTTAAATTTGGTGGTTTTTTAATTTATTTTTGCGAAAAACCGAAATAATTTAGTTTCTAACTGGAAAAAAATGCCAGAAAATGCAAGAAATAATTTGGGCCTGTAATTGTGGATAAAACGTTATATTGCAGTCGTGTGTGAGTCGCGTTACCACTTAAGACATTCTTGCGTGGATAAAACGCTATCTAACACACTCTTGCTATAAATAACTATTAAATGATTTACTGGTTTTTTATTTATTTTTGAGAAAATTTGCCGAAATAATTGAGATTCTAACTGGAAAAAAATGCCAGAAAATGCAAGAAATCGAATTAGTTCAAAAAAGAACTAATAACAAGCTAAAATAATGCAAAATTAACATAATTGCTGGCGTAATTTGGTGAATTTTCAGCTTATTTTTAAAGAAGCTGCGAAACAATTTCGTTTTTGGCTACAAAACGCATTAAATGTTGTAAAAAGACAACAATAATTTAATTTTTGTCCCAATTTAGCATTTGTGATAGTTTTTAAGAAAATAGAGCATTTTTAAATAATTTGGTGGTTTTTCAATTTTTTTGAGAAAATGTGGCGAAATAATTGAGTTTTTGACTGAAAAAAATGCCAGAAAATGCAAGAAATACAATTTAGTTCTTTGGCTACTAAATGTTCGGGGAAATACTCGATTTTTCAGAAATATTTTTAAAATGTGTTAGTTTTCTTAGTTGTTTGTTACAACCGCAATTACGGCACTCTTTCGTTCAAAGAAAGACCTAAAAACAAGCTAAAATAATACAAAATTAATTGTTTTTAAGGAAACTTTGCAAAACATTTCCGTTTTCGGCTACAAAATGCACTAAATGTTCTGAAAAGACAACAATAATTTAATTTTTGACCCAATTTAGCTATGTTTTGACTCTGTTTAGTGATAACATTTTTAAATAATTTGGTGTTATTTCAATTTATTTTTGAGAAAATGTGGCGAAATAATTGAGTTTCTGACTGAAAAAAATGCCAGAAAACGCAAGAAATACAATTTAGTTCTTTGGCTACTAAATGTTCGGGGAAATACTCGATTTTTCAGAATTTATTTTAAAATGTGTTAGTTTTCTTAGTTTTTTTTTTGCAACCGCAATTACGGCACTCTTTCGTTCAAAAAAAGAACTAAAAACCAGTAAAATAATACAAAATTAATTGTTTTTAAGGAAACTTTGCAAAACATTTCCGTTTTCGGTTACAAAATGCACTAAATGTTTTGAAAATACAACAATAATTTAATATTTGATCCAATTTAGCGTTTTTTTTATTTATTTTTGAGAAATTTGCCGAAATAATTGAGTTTCTCACTGGAAAAAAAGCAAGAAATTTTGTTCCTTGGCTACTAAACGTTGGGGAAAATTATTGCAACCGCAATTACGGCAGTTTTCTTTTCTAAAAATGATCACTTATTAGAATTTTTAGAAAATCTTTCACTAGCATGAAAATCACCAAATCTAATGACATTTTTTACCAGATCTGCCACCAGAAATTTAAAATTAGGTATAGGCAACGAATACATTTTTTTTTTTCAAGAATCCGTCAAGTGGCTACAATTTTTTCAGCTTAAATGTAAGAAATGAAACATTAATTGCTGTTTTTATACTAAGGCTTATCATAGATTTAATTTTTTTAATCAGAATGATTAATTTTTGATAAAAACTAATGTGAGTAACGACAATTATCAATTATCAATAAAATTTAATGAGTTAGATTATTTATTTGAAAAAGAAAATATGTTTCTGATAGCAAAAGATAATGTTTTATTACGCATGACGTGTCTCGCAAAGGCTTAGATTCTATCATTTTTGAGAAAAACAGTTATAACAATTCGATATTGCTTTAGTCCCCTGTTATCAAACATGATTGATAAGATATTTCAGTACAGGTGTAATTTATTTTTGTAGTAACCTCCAATTCCACTACAGGTAAGATTTTCCGCAAAGTTTTTCTTTTACTAAAAAAAATAGTTAGTTTCGGCCAAAATGGACTCTCCGACTCCCCAAAAAACCAACGTGAGAAACATCATTTCAATTTTCGAGAACCAGTCGGTGAACAACTTGAATAATGAATCGAATTATTTGATACGTAAAACAAAATCGATGGGGAATTTGAGCCACACACCGAGAGTACGAGCTCAAATCGAACCGGAGAGAAATTTGGAATTGGTCCAAATCGAGCAACAAATCGAGCATTTGCAAAATAAATTGAACTATAATTACCACACCTACGTTCGAGAGACTCACGTTTATTACCAGAACCAGATTGTTTTTCTTTTGGGCGATTTATGTAACGTTGAGAGTGGAAATAATCCGAAATTGGTTGATTTGAAGTCCGAATTGAGCGAGTCCTTGAAACGGATCAACAAAAAATTGAACTCTCTTCTTCCAACTACTACTAATAGTACTCCAGAAGTTCGGTCTTATAATAGTACTACTCATAGCACTACTACTCACAAAAAGGGACCTGTCGTTAAGTCGAAGTCTTTCGAGGAAAACCTTGAAAAAATTCGTCTCCAAAGATCGAAAAGCGAGCAAATCGAGGTCGAAGACTCCGTTGCCGTTTCTGTGAAAACACTCAAACAACTTTTCGAGAGAAATACGAACGGAATTGAGGGTAGATCAGTCGTAAAAAGGGCCAATACGTACAGCGGTGAACACGATTTTAAGTATGTTCCATACAGTGAAAAATTGAAGAAGGAAAATTCCCTTGATATTGAGGAGGAGGAGGTTTTGAAGGAGGAAGAAAATGGGGTGAAGTCGGGGGAAATGTCGACGGATTCGTTATCAGGGAGTGAGAGTAAGGAGGTAAATTAGGGAGAATGGGTAATAAAAGGGCTGTTTTTCAGTGAGCGATGAGGACAGTGACGAGGATTAAATTAATCACGAGGATTCATTTATTGACTTGTATTATTATTTAATAAATAAGTAGACAAAAATTGTGTTGTTTTATTTACATCACAGTTATACACAGTCAAAGGTAATTTATTGTAGTATTTTGTTTATTTGAAAAAAAAAACCTGGATTTATTTTTTTACGAATAGAAAACTTGAGTATGATGGAAAAAAGGTAAGTAGCAAATAATATAAATCTAGAAATTTTAAAAACTTCATCGCGTTTATTACTCTTGATATTTAAAAATAATAAAAATTTAAAAAATGTGGAATATTATTATTAATATTATTATTTAATAAATAAATAAAAGTTGTGTTGTTTTACTTACATTACAGTTATACACGGTCAAAGGTAATTTAATGCAGTATTTTGTTTATTTGAAAAAAAAACTGGATTTATTTTTTAGGAATAGAAAACTTGAGTATGATTGGAAAAAAGGTAAGTAGCAAATATTTTAAATCTAAAAATCTTGAAAACTCCCTCGCGTTCATTGCTCTTGATATTTAAAAAAAAACAAAATTTTCAATTTAAAAAATGTGGAATATTTTTTCGCGTTCATGTAATCCCGATACTTCCGATATTACGAAAAATCGCAAAATTTTTAATATGAGGAATACCTCGCTTTTATGTGATCCTAATATTTCGAAAAATCACAAAATTTTTAATTTAAAAAATGTGGAATACCTTTTCGCGTTCTTGTGATGATGATACTTACTCTTGATATTTCGAAAAATAGTAAAATTTTTACTTTTTAAAGTGTGGAATATCTCTTTGCGTTTATGTGATTTTTTTTCGAAGAATCGCAGAGTTTTTATTTTTTATAATGTAGAACACCATTTCGCATTTATGTGATTCTTATATTTTGAAAAATCCGGAATTTTTAATTTTTATAATGTAGAATACCTCTTGGGGTTTATGTAATCCTGATTTTTACTCCTGATGTTTTGAAAAATAGGAAAATTTTTAATTTCAAAAATGTGGAATAGCTTCTCAGGTTTATGTTATGCAAATGTTTTAAAAAATCGTACAATTTTTAATTTTTATCATGTAGAAAACCTCTTCGCGTTCATGCGATCCTGATACTTGCTTATGATATTTCAAAAAATCGCAAAATTTTCAGTTGTAAAAATGTGGAATACCTTTTCGCGTTTATGTGATCCTCATACTCATTCCTACTATTTCGAAACATCGCAAAATTTGTAATTTTATAATACCTTCTCGCGTTTATGAGATCCTAATATTTCCAAAAATTTCAGAATTTTTTATTTTTGTAATGTAAAATGCCTCCTCGCGTTTATGTAATCCTGATACTTACTCCCGATACTACGAAAAATAGCAAAATTTTTTATTCTAAAAATGTGGAATACCTCCTCGCATTCATGAAATCCTAATATTTCGAAAAATTGCAAAATTTTTAACCTCGAAAATGTGGAATACCTTTTAATGTTCATGTGATCCTAATATTTCGAAAAATCGCAGTTTTTAATTTTTATAATGTAGTATACCTCTGCGTGTTTATGTGATCTTAATACATATTTTAAAAAATTGCAGACTTTTAATTTTTATTTTATAGAATACCTTTTCGCGTTTATGCGATCCTAATATTTCGAAAAAAAAATAATTCTTATAATGTAAAATACCTCCTCGCGTTTATGTAATCCTGATATTACGAAAAATAGCAAGATTCTCAAAATGTGGAATACTTCTTCGTGTTCATGAAGTACTAATACTTACTAATATTTCGAAAAATGCAAAATTTTTAATTTTGAAAATGTGGAATACCTTTTCACGTTCATGTGATCCTAATATTTCGAAAAATCGCAGAGTTTTTAATTTTTATAATGTAGAATACCTCTGTGTGTTTATGTGATCATAATATTTAAAAAAATTGCAGACTTTTAATTTTTATTTTGTAGAATACTTTTTCGCTTTTATGCGATTCTTATATTTCGAAAAAAAAATATTTTTTATAAGGTAAAATACCTCCTCGCGTTTATGTAATCCTGATATTACGAAAATTGCAAAATTTTTAATTTTGAAAATGTGGAATACCTCCTCGCGTTTATGTGATCCTAATATTTCGAAAAATCGCAGTTTTTAATGTTTATAATGTGGAGTACTTTTTCCCGTTTATGTGATCCTAACACTACTAATATTTTTAAAAAATCGCATTTTTTTCAATTCTAAAAATACTTTCTCGCTTAGAAACCCACATGTGATCCTAATATTCCTAATATTTTTTCGATATACATACTTTAAGTAAACTAAGTAGTTTATTTGCTGTAAAGTCCATAATCTAATAAGGTCATTGGTCAAATTCTTGTGATCATATGCTCAGTTTTTTTGCTAAATGCGCTTTTTTGCTTGATTTTTTGTTTCGACAACCCATTTTTTTATTTAATTTAATTAGTTTATTTTAAAGTCTATCTTAGAATTTTTCTTGTGATTAAGTGCGACTCTTTCTTGATTTGTAGGGATCACATAGAATATTTTGATTTTTTTATTTGTTTTTTTGTGATTACATGAGATTTTTTGTTCTATTTTTACTTTCCTTATTTTGAAAGATAAGTTTCTTCAAGAAACTTGAAATTTGGTAAGTTACTTGTAGCAAGGGGACGTAGCACGAAACATTTGGTAAAAATCGGTCGCACCGTTCGGCTGCAAAGACTAAAAATCAAGGTTATACGGTTGAAGATACTATAAATAAATCTATGGGGATAAAAATTATTTAGAATCATGAAATATACCTTATTAAAAACAGTAAAATGTGATAAAATAAAAATAATAATGGGTACCGAACTAAAAAAAATGCACCCCAGACTCGAATCCGCGACAACTATGATCTATTTCGTGTATAATCCGGCAGGTGGCACTAACGCAAACGTTAGGTTTGCTACTCGGATTTCCAACACCGTAAGGATGTTTTCCAAATAAGTTGAATAAGGAAAGTCGTGTGATGTTCACACCAGATTTTTTGTTTCTATAAGCGATTATTTTTAACTTTCTTAGTGTTTTACTGTAAGATTTTTGCTCAATGTCTTGAATATATTTATTAAACAACTTAATAATGACTAAGGTATTTAAAAATGAAAGAGAGTCACAATAGATAACAATTAGATAACATATTTATTGTTGTGGTGAGCGATAATTTTTTAAACAAAAGCGGAAACCACCAAACACACTTTTTCATAAATAGAACGCAATTTAAATCACCTATTTAGACATAAAATATGATCAACTAAATAAATCTAATAAATATCTGATGCGCCATTTAATGAAATTTCATATTAGCTCGTCGTCCTTGAATCTGAGTAAAAAGTAAACATAGGTGTACCTACACATTGTTTACTCGTTTGAAGCGTAAAAATTGTTAGCAAATCGAAGCCAACGTCCTGTTTAAGTGACAATACAAATTAGCTTTTTTACTAATTATTTTCTCATAAATTAACAGCCGGTTAATTAGCGATTTTTCTAATCAAAGACATTTCACAATTAATTGACAAAGAAAAGCTATTTCTTCACGCTTTATCTCGCATTTTTAAATCCTTGTCGTTCTTTGAATATTTATACCTGAGGTCATTTCAAATGCATTTTTTCCTCTTCCTTGTTTCTGACTGTGTTATTAATTTTTTGGAGATGAAATCATGGGAAATGTGATTTTTGCGGTTGTCTTTTCGTCGAAGAGTGACACATAAGTGGATATTTTATTTTTGATTTTTCCATTGAACTTGAGCTTCCAATTAAGGCAATCCCATCAACACGCACACTATTTTTATAATGCATAGAATGATTTGCTTTTACTTTTCATGACTTGAAGTGTGACGAAGTGAAAAATCACAAAACATTTGTTTATTTAATTAATTTTAATTGACTCGCTTTGAATATCATAATTAAGAATAATTGCAAGGTAACGTTTGATTGGTACAAAAAAGCGATCTACATTTTGTGATTTTCAAAATTCTCACAGTTTTAAGGAAATTGCACAATTAGTTCCTATCCAGTAGTTGTTTGATTATTTATTATAAATAAATTTGTTTACTTATAAGAGTTGCACAATGTCCGTTTTATTTCAATTGATTGTAAAATTCAATGTTAAATTTTGAAATTAAAATTTGCAAAATTTAATAGCTACTTAAATATTTTGTTACTGCATAATAAGAGAATGTGCAGCGTTTTACTAAAGAATAATTAGTTCAATGTCTGGATTAATTAATTTATTCAAACTATTAAAGCATTTTTGACCGAATTATACGAAGAGTGAAGCAAGGATTTTTTTATTTTGCTTCTTCGCACTTTGAATAAGGCCTTATGCACTTTCAAGTAAGAAACGAATTTTTGCGAAACTTTTTAAACCAATAAAATGCACGAAAGAAGTTTGGTTTTAAAATGGTGTTTTACAATTTTCAATTTTTGTTTATTTTAATTTTTTTGTTTATTTTTTGTCTGTTTTTTTTATGTCTAATTTGTATAAGGACTATTTCCCTTTTTTCGTAATAAAGCTAAATGGCCTTGTACAAGAGATGCCCCCTATTAATATCTTTGTCATTAGCTGTTATTAAAAAAAATAAAAAAAATATTAATTGAATGGGGGTTTAAATTATCACTTTGACCCTATTT
>NW_025400984.1:3495549-3573304 GCF_015345945.1 Tribolium madens | reverse complement strand
GAATTTTTTTACTAAGGCTATGATCTAAGAATTAAAACTAGCTACATTTTATTCAATTTTTATCGAAAAAAAATTTATATAAATTTTATTTTGAAAAATAATCGCAAAAATCAAAAAAACAATTTTTTTTATTTTGAAAAAATTGAAAATTACAAAACCAGTCCCAAGTTTGTTTTTTGAAATGTTTCTTTTGAATTGAAATTGTTGCTTTTTTATTTTCGAAATGTTTTCCATTTTTAAAATTGAGGATGTGAAAGACTGTTTACGTTTTGTGAAAATTTCACAAGATTAATAATTTTTTTAAGTTTCTAGAAGCATTTTATTAAATTTGAAGCTTTTTTCAAGGAAAAAAATAAACGATAGCATTTTTTTCATAGGATAAGTTTCCGTTCACATTATGGCCTTTTAAGGCCATTTACTGACACCTCAAAAAGAAATTAAAATCTTAATTTAATATTTAATTTTTTATAGGGCAACTAAATAGATTTTTTTTTACAAACGCCATGGTCTAAAAATTACAAGTAGCTACATTTTATTCAATTTTTATGGAAACATTTTTTGATATAAATTTTCATTTTGAAAAGTAATAGCAAAAATTACAAACAAAACAATTTTTTTTTAATTTGAAAAAATTGAAAATTACAAAACCAATCCCAAGTTTGTTTTTTAAAATATTTCTTTTGAATTGAAATTGTTGCATTTTTATTTTCGAAATGTTTTCTATTTTTAAAATTGAGGATGTGAAAGACTGTTTACGATTTGTGAAAATTTGACAAGATTAATAATTTTTTTCAATATTTCTAGAAACATTTTATTAAATTTGGAACTTCTTAAGGAAAAAATAAACGATAGCAATTTTTTTCATAGGATAAGTTTTCGTTCACATTATGGCTTTTTAAGGCCTTTGCTAACACCTCAGAAACATTTTTTAAATTGGTAATTTTTAATATTTTAAATGGAAATCAAAATTATATAAATTTTCATTTTGAAAAGTAAGCAAAAAAATCAAAAACAAAACAATTTTTTTTCTTATTCTGAAAAAATTGAAAATTACAAAACTAGTCCCAAGTTTGTTTTTTGAAATCTCTCTTTTGAATTGAACTTGTTGCATTTTTATTTTATTTTTGAATATTTTTGATTTGTATTTTTCCATTTCTAAAATTGAGGATGCAAAAACTGTTTGCATTTTACAAGATAAATATATTTTTTTAATGTTTTAATGTTAGGAAAAAAATAAACAAGGATAGCAATTTTTGATAGGCTAAGTTTCCGTTCACATTATGGCCTTTTAAGGCCTTTACTGAGGTGTCAGTAAAAATTTAGAATTATAATTTAATATTTAATTTTTTAAATGGCAGTGATGATGTGAAAAACTGAAACCTAATAGAATTTTTTTACAAAGACCATGATCTAAAAATTATAACTAGCAACATTTTATTCAATTTTTATCGAAAAATCAAAATCAAAACAATTTTTTTTCTTATTTTGAAAAAATTGAAAATTACAAAACTAGTCCCATGTTTGTTTTTTGAAATGTCTCTTTTGAATTGAAATTGTTGCATTTTTATTTTATTCCTGAATATTTTTCCTTCGTATTTTTCGATTTCTAAAATTGAGGATGTAAAAACTGTTTGCATTTTGTGAAAATTTTACAAGATTAATATATTTTTATTATATTTTAATGTTAGGAAAAAAATAAACAAGGATAGCAATTTTTGATAGGCTAAGTTTCCGTTCACATTATGGCCTTTTAAGGCCTTTGCTGACACCTCACGGTTACAAAACCTCACCCTTCAAGCCTCACTTTCATCATCAATCAGAAAACAGGGTAAGGTCACCTCAAGATCACAAATCCGAGTCAATTTTTTTATTTAAATTATAAGTCATCCCAGGAATCGCTCCCACATCCTTCGCCACTTTTAATCTCATGATTCGATAAGTTCTTCCGATTGAGATATGACGTGGATGAGGAATACCAGTGACGTATGCGTCAAATACTCAAGTCGCGATTTCTTCGCAGTGACTTTCACTGGTGTTGGGCAAGAAGTGGCGAAGGTCAGTTGTGCCGCGTATTCCTAGCCGAAGACACACCTTGCCATGTGCTCTTAGAGATCACTACGAATTGTGCTGTGTTGTTGAATTATTTCACTAGAATTGTGCCATTTCGACATTTTTGGTGTAAGTAAGTGCGAATGCGGTCGAGTGATGAGTGGCTTTGCGGGTTTTGGGGCACACTTGTAACACTTAATAAGAAGTCGATCACTATTTTGGGGTTTTCGAAAAAAAAATCATCGCGAGAATTTCCAATTTTTGGGCGAAAATAAATTAAATCGAAATTGTTGGAACAATGTGACAATTAATAATCAATCATGTTGATATGTAGGTCAGCTTAGTGTTATTATAAAACTAAGTTATGTATTTGTTGCCTCATGAATTTCGCTTGTACTAATTGTAAAAATTATTAAATAAAATACACATTTCGATGGTGGTTTAATAATCGAACTAAACTCGTAAATAAGAGAAGTACAAGGTAGAATACCTCATTACAAGCGACCATGGGTTAAATAAAGTTAATTAATCGAGAACAGTGCATAAACATGTGTTGTAGTTTGTCAGGAATGTAGTGCATAGTTGGCTTTGTGTTGGAGCTGGAAAACTGCAAAAAGTGCTTTCCCATAGAAAATTATAAATTAACACAAAACCAATTCGGTAGATTATATGGTAGATAAATTACTGTTAATTTTCCCAATATTTAAATAAAAGTAACCGATTAGAGAATATGTAAAAGCAAGGTTGACCACCTGGAAATTACGCTAATAATGGAAAATTTTATGGAAATTTCAGTTTCTGTCTATTTTTACTTTTTTGCTAATTTTTTCTTTGTGAATTTTTCTCGTAAAATTGTTTCATTACAATAAATTTTTATTTTGAAACCCTTTTTTTTATCCCACACAAGTCGACTAAGAAGCAGTTACGGAGAGTTACTATGGTAACAAAAAGTTTCCAAAATAAACGTCATACAATAGAAAATACAGTTAATCACAATTTTTTGCTCAAAAAGATTTTTTTATACAGGGTGTTAAAAAAGATTGTAAAATATTTAAAGAGCTAATAATAAATTTTGATTTAACTCAGTTTTTTGTCTCTTTTTACTTTTTTGCTAATTTTTTTTGTGGATTTTTATCTAGAAGTCAACAACCCTGTCTCTTTCTCTAGTAAAATTTTTTTGATTACAATAAATTTTTATTTTAAAACCTTTTTTTCTATCCTACACGAAGCAGTTGCTGTAGAAACGCACTGAATTATTTATGTCACTATGGTAACCAAAAGTTTCCAAAATAAACGTCATATTCACAATAGAAAATACAGTTAATCACAATTTTTTGCTCAAAACTATTTTTATACAGGGTGTTAAAAAAATCGTAACATTTGTAGGAGCTAATAGTTTTAATAAACGTGGGTCTTCAAAGTAACCGTTTCGGAATTATCGAATGTGAAAATTTTTACAATTTTACTAGAAGCTTCTTTTTTTTGTTTGAACAGATTGCAACAAATAAATGTTTGAGAAAATACTTTTTTGTTTGTTTTGGTTTATACTATTACCTCCTGAAATATTTTTACAATCTTTTTTTTTGAACACACTGTATTTTCTGCAACATGTCATTTTTTACTTTTGTCTTTCCTTAAAAAGTTAAATAACTCAAAAATTTGATTTGACTTGAGTTTTTCGCGTTTTAATTAGTTTATAAAAACTTAAAATAGTTATTTACGTATCAGGTAAACATTTTAATCTCGAAAACGTAGGTAATTTTTATTTTAAGGATTAACGATGATTCTATATTCCAAAGATGCAAACAAAATTTCTAACAGACTAAATTAATAATAATAATATAAGCAAATGATAGATGTGTCAAACAATTTGCAATTATATAAGAGTTTTTACTTGTATATAATTGCAAATTATTTGACATTATTTGATTGATGATTTTTATCAGTATCAAGGAATCAAAAACACTCAATGTGAAAATTTTTAGAATTTTTGCTAAAACAGATTGCAAATAAATGTTTCAAAAAAGTCTTATTTGTTTGTTTTGGTTTATACTATTACCTTCTGAAATATTTTACAATCTTTTTTGAATAACCTGTATTTTTTGGAACACGTCATTTTTCACTTTTGTCTTCTCTAAAAAGTTAAATAACTCAAAATTTTGATTTGACTTGAATTTTTGGCATTTTAATTAGTTTATAAAGACTTAAGCCCGGTTGCACGAAAGATAACGGATAGTTAACAAAGCTTTAAACATTCATCAAAAATTTTGTTGAAATCAAAACACCGTTAACGGTTGATTAACGTTTCATCAAAAATTTGATGATTATCAACGATAATGGTCCGTTAATGGTCCATCACCACTGTTTTCCGTTGCACAAACAAAAATGTCACTGTTAACTATTCATTAACGACTCATCAGCTTAATGACTGAACCGCGGGCGATTAATCGGTGATTAAATCATATGTCAAATTTTTTCTTGACGTTTTTAGGCGTTTTTAGTGAGTTGTTATTAAATATCTAAAGGATGAGACAGTAATAAGGATTAAAAAGTTGTAGAAAACATTGAACTGACTTTATTATTTGAAAAATGTTGTGGGACACATCCTCATCTTCATCAAGCGAGAGTGATTACGAAGAACCTGAAAGGCCTGTACGGAGAATTCGTTTCATCCGGGACCGTGAAAATCCATTTGAGATGTTGGATGAATATGACTTTAAAAAAAGGTTTCGCTTAAATAAAGCTACTGTTACTTATCTAGTACACACAATTGGAGATAGAGTCGCACCTAAGACGCAGCGGAACAAATCCTTGAGTGCACAAACCCAATTTTTAATTGCCCTCCGATTTTATGCAACGGGTGGCTTTTTGGAACTCGTCGGCGATTGGATGCACGTCCACAAATCCAGCATCTGCAGAATTATCCAAAAAGTCACACGCGAAATTGCTCGACTCTCTCAAGAARATATTAAMATGCCGAGGACCGTTGAGGAGTTGGTAGCAACCAAAAGAAATTTTTTTCAAATTGCTGGTTTTCCTCGTGTTGTGGGTACTGTGGATTGTACCCATGTTGGCATCCAATCGCCTGGTGGTGCAAATGCAGAACTGTACCGAAATCGAAAAGGGTACTTTAGTATTAACGTCCAGGCCGTTTGCGACGCCAATTTGAAATTATTACACATCGTTTCTCGATGGCCGGGATCGGTACACGACAGTACGATTTTTAATAATTCGCCTCTTCCTGTCGACTTTCGAATGGGGAGATATGGTAATGGGTATCTATTMGGTGACGGTGGATATCCTTGCCAACAATACCTCCTCACTCCATTTCGTAATCCAGCTAACGCAAGCCAAGAGGCTTATAATCGAGCTCATATCTCTACTAGGAACTGCATAGAAAGATTTTTTGGAGTTTTGAAACGTCGTTTTCCATCATTGAAATATGGGCTTCGATTAAAAATTAATACTATAGTTGAAGTAATTGTTGCCTGTGGAGTTCTACACAACATCTGCAAACAGCAAGATGATGATATAGAAGAATATTTTGATGAGATTATAGAACATGATGAGGAGGAAAATGTTATTTATCAAGAACATAACATAAATAATGTTAACTTTGCAGTAAGGAATTCTCTGGTCGAAACTATTTTCGCCAGATAAAAAAACACATATTTATTTTTGCATTTTTTTAATTTCTAATTTAACTTTCTGTATTTCATAATTTAATAAAATTTGTTTCTTTTTTTCGGTTTTAATTTTTTCCTGATAATATAGATCTTTATAATTTAATTTTTGTTTTTTTCGGGGTTTCAAAATTTTACGTCTTGGCAGGGTAGGAACAGGTTTAGGACAAGGTTCTGGGTTTGCAGAGCAGGGAAAGTTGGAGGAAGGTTCATAGCGGGCAAGGTCAGTGGAACGTCCAGAGAGTGCAAGTTCGGGAATTGGAGTTTGCGGCTTCTCAAATATTTCGATATCATCTATTAAGACAAAAAAATCACAAATTATTTTTGTTTTATTAATATTTAAGCGTGTATATTACTGAAATATTCAGCCGCACTGTCATAAGCATTATCTAGGGGCTCCACTTGTTCCCGTATTGTGGCCAGGAGTATTTCTTGTTCGGAGGTCATTTCCAAGGTGGAACTGCCTCCGCCAGTCTTCATTATTTCTTTCTTTTAATTAATATTAATTTTTTTATAATTTTTATAAATATAATTTGTTACAAAAAAAAAGACTGTGGTGTAATGTAAATTTGTGTCATGTAATTACCTTGTCGTGAGCAGCGGCCTTCCTCGCTTCGCCCTCCTTTACTCTGGCTTCATATTGCTCTTGCTTAAATATATATTTGTCAAATGTAGCATGTGTTTTTTATAAAATTCTTACGTGTTCCTGAGCCACCCTTTTACGAGTTTCCCGCTTTATATTTTCGTAAAAGATTTTTAATTGCTTGACCGACCTAGTACCTGATTCAGCCAAGCAATTAAATTCTTCTACAATTGCTTCTCACGCAACTGCCTTTTTCTGCACCGCCCACGCCTTGGTGCATTTATCTTCAATAACTTCTTTATATCTAAAGGATGAGACAAGGATTAAGGAGTTGAAATGTCGAAAATATTGAGCTTATTTTAGTGGAAAATGGGAAAAAACTGAGGTAACGAGTACAAAGTGAATAAAATTAATTGGAATAGTAAAATGTTGAAGTCTCTTGGTGTATTCTTGGTGTTGGTTTCTCTAGAACAAATTTGATAAAAACTTACTTCGCTACCACCGAAAGGAATATATTCTTTTCATTGTGGGTATAATTTACCCGTTTCGACGACATCCTGCTTCGAACTTAGAACCAAAACACAAGACACTACCACCAGAACACAAGACACAAAGACAATGACACAAAAATTGTCAAAATGTCAAATTAAAGAAATACGGCGTTGTTGTCATATCGGATGTGTAATTAAACGATCATCATATGATGAATCATTATACCATGTGCAAATTGTTTTGTGCAACGCAATCAAAGTTAACAAACCATCAAATTTTGATGAACCATTATCTAATGATCGATTGATGGGAGTTTTGTGCAACCGGGCATTAAAATAGTTATTTACGTATCACGTAAACATTTTAAGGCCGAAAACGTAGATAATTTTCATTTTAAGGATTAACGATCTATATTCCAAAGACGGAAACAAAACTTTTCTCCTAACAGACTAAATTAATAATAATATAAGAAAATAATAAATGTGTCAAATAATGTCACATTATTTGTATTGTATGCGTTAAAATGCTTAGATCAAAAACACTCAAAAGATTTTATTTATTCAATTTCGGTTTATTTTAATAGTAAAAATTGGTATTTCATTAATTTTATTCCCGAAGGAGTAAAGTACTAGATTATTAGTCAAAAACGAGGGAATAAAGGGTCATTTTCTTCCCTATTGGGGGGAAATATTTTTAAAACTGACACCGAAACCTAATGTAGGTATTTGATTTTGGCTAGAAATTTATTAAAACTGGATTCACTTATCCTAAAGAACTAAGAGCAGTTAATTTATTTATGTATTTTCCACGAATAATTTCCCATATTTTCCACGCATTTCTGAACATTCACTCAATTAACAGCACACTAATTAATTTATTTACCTTTTTTCAATCATAAATATTCACAACGCCAATTATATTGTTATTCAATTCGTGACATTGCATATCCACAACAAATCTTATTTATTTACAATCGATAAAAACTGACTCATCACAAGAAAACGTAATTATAGTTTTCCTTCTAGACAATGCTTCCAATATGGACATTTTTCCTCCTCTTCACCTTAACACTCGCTATGGACAACCTTCGTGTCGCCTATCAATGGAAAGAACTCGACTTTGAGTTCCCCTCGTCCTCCGCACGTGAAGAGGCCATCAAAAGCGGAAAATTCATACCGGAAAATAACCTTCCTCTAGGCCTAGAAGTGCACAAAGATAGGCTTTTCATCACTGTGCCAAGATGGCGCTCGGGGGTGGCGGCCTCGCTCAACTACATCAAACTCTCCGGTAAAAGAAATGATAAAATAGCAGGCCGCGAATTGCGACATTAACTTTGTCCTCTACTGTACATAATTTTAACAATAAATTTAAAATTCTGTTTATTCAATTTCTAAGAGATACGAGGTCGGTTAAATAGGGCAAAGTTGCGCATTTTGATGCTGAATAATAATCTGAAAGAAAATTTGTAATTTTCGTTTTTATTTATTCAAGCGAAAACTAAAAGACCTAGACGTTTTTAACTAAGACGTTCTTAAAACACTTTTTTACAATGAATCTAAATCTATCATCATATTTTCCAAGGCGCTTTTGATATCAGATTTACAACACGCAACTCTGGATTTTCTTATGGACGCCATATTACCTCAGTTTTTTTGTATATTTTTACTTTTTTGCTAATTTTTTCTTTGTGGATTTTTATTTAAAAGTCAACAATCTTGTCTCTTTCTCTCGTAAAATTTTTTGCTTATAATAAATTTTTATTTTAAAACCTTATTTCCATCCCACACGAGTCGACTGAGAAGCAGTTACGGAAAGTTGCTACAGAAATGCACTGAATTATTTATGTAACTATGGTAACAAAAAGTTTACAAAATAAACGTCATAATAACAATAGAAAATTTTGTTCATCACATTTTTTTGCTCAAAAACAATTTTTATACAGGATGTTAAAAAATTGTAACATTTATAGGAGCTAATAGTCTTAATAACAAAGTAACGGTTTCGAAATTATCGAATGTGAAAAATTTACAATTTTACTAGAAGCTTCTCTTTTTTGTTTGAACAGATTGCAAATAAATTTTTCAAAAAAGACTTTTTGTTTGTTTTGGTTTATACTATTACCTCCTGAAATGTTTTTTACAATCTTTTTTGAACACACTGTTTTTTCTGCAACATTCATTTTTTACTTTTGTCTTTTTCTAAAAAGTTAAATAACTCAAAAATTTGATTTGACTTGAATTTTTCGTATTATAAACTCTTAAAATAATTATTATTTTCGTATCACCTAAACATTTTAATCCCAAAAACTAAGGTAATTTTTATTTTAAGGATTAACGATGATTGTATATTCCAATGATGCAAACAAAACTTCTAACAGACTAAATTAATATCTAATAATATAAGGAAATGATAGATGTGTCAAATAATGTCAAATAATTTGCAATTGTAAGAGTTAAAATCAGTATCAAGGGGTTTGTTTAGGTCAAAAACTCTCAATGTGAAAATTTTTAGAATTTCTACTAGAACAGATTGCAAATAAATGTTTCAAAAAAGTCTTATTTGTTTGTTTTGGTTTATACTTTTACCTCCTGAAATATTTTTACAATCTTTTTTGAAAACACTGTATTTCTTGCAACATGTCATTTTTCAGGGGTCTATTTAGGTCAAAAACACTCAATGTAAAAATTTTTAGAATTTCTGCTAGAACAGAAGGTAAGTTTGACGGAAATGTGAATTCCAGGTCTAAATTCAATTGAACTGTCAAAATTTAGTTTGTTAATTAAAATTAGTGGCGTTTTTTCCAAAACACTCTTTGAAAAAACGCTTTTTTAAATTTTGATTAGCATGTAAAATTTAATTATATCGTGTGATACATCGTTGTAATCAGGAACAAAAAGACTTTTTAAAAATTCAGAAATCGAATATGACGTCCATAAGAAAATCCTAAGTTGAGTGTTGAACTCTGATATCAAGAATGCCTTGGAAAATGCGATGGCAGATTTAGATTTCTGTAAAAAAGTGCGTTAAGAACGTTCTAGTTAAAAACGTCTAGGTTTTTTAGTTTTCGCTTGAATAAATAAAAACGAAAATTACAAATTTCCGTTTTTTTACAATAATCCAAAAAGTAATAATGCTACATTAAATTTTGAGATAACTGAGATCCCAATGGTGGAGCTCGAAAAACGAACACCCTGTATTACTACCCTAAAATGGAAAGTAAATCTAATCTAAATCTAACTTAATTAATGTGTTTTTTGCTTCAGACCCCATGGACTCGCCCAAGCTGCGGCCGTACCCCAACTGGGAGGCCCACAAGAGCCACTCGGTTGACCCCCCGGAGATAGTGTCCCCTTTCCGGGTCCGAGCCGACCATTGCGGCCGTTTATGGGTTCTGGATACGGGAATCGAGGATTTCACCCATCCCAAAATCCACAAAAATGTCACTCTCCTCATCTACGACCTTGACAATGACAGTTTACTCAGGAGTTACAAGATTCCTCAAGGACAAGTCAAGAGTGAGAGTTTCCTGGCGAATATTGTCGTGGAGGACCACAATTGTGCGGACACTTACGCATATTTGGGGGATTTGGGGGACCCTCCTGGGATAGTCGTGTACTCGTGGAAGAAGGGGGAGAGTTGGAGAGTGGAGCACAATTATTTCTCCATTGATCCTCTCATGGGGGAGTTTAACGTTTCCGGGATTACGTTTGTGTGGAACGATGGGTTGTTTGGTATGGCGTTGTCGAAGCCCGACCATGATGGGTTTAGTACTCTCTATTTCCACCCCATGAGTAGTACTAACGAGTTCTCGGTTAGTACCAAATACTTAAGGGAGAACGCAGGCAAGGAGCATTTCCACGAGTTCAAATTATTGGGGAGTAGAGGGCCGAAGGGCCAAAGTGGGGTCTCGTTTCTTGACCAGAAAACTGACGTCCTTTTTTACTCCTTGCTAAATTTGAACGCAGTGGCCTGTTGGAGGACCACAAACCCCGCCTACACCATGGAGTCCCAAGGGAGGGTTTACATGAACAATGTTACTATGATTTTCCCCAATGATATTAAAGTTGACAATGATGACAATCTCTGGGTTATGTCAGACCGTCTCCCCATTTTCTTATATGGCCACTTGGACAAAAATGAGGTTAATTATCGGGTGCTTACGGCCCCGGTGGCTGACGCCATCAGAGGGACAGCTTGCGATTCGAAACTGGTAACGAGGATTAAAAATAATGATATTAAAAGTGGGGGGATGGGAGTTGGTGCTGTTGGAGGGATGGTCCTCGTCATGTTTGTTGCCATAATGAATTTGTAATTTTTTACAAATATCCTGTAATTATTGTATAATTGCCGCGAGATTTATTTATTTATTTTAGGCTAGTCTGTAGTGTTTTGTTGTAAGTATTGTACTTATTTGTAAAAATAAAGCAATAGAGTCTTAACAATTTTTTAAATGTTTTATTGTCACGTATTTTGTGTTTTTAGGACCATCACAAGTGTAAAAACGTGATGTGGTCCAAATTTAAAATTTTCAATTTCGAAGAAAATTCAAGTAATTACGTGTAGCATGTTAGCAAAATCAAAAATCTTGATTTTACAATAAAAAAGTTGTCGTGTTTTATGTTTATGCTATCTTATAAAAAAACGATCATTGTTCTGTAATAAACAGGAGTAGAAAATTGTTAGCAAAAACAAAAATAGTCAAGATCTACAGGGTGTTAAAAAAAGATTGTAAAATCTTTCGTTATAGAAAATTATTTTTGAAACATTTATTTGCAATTTTGATTTTATTTCGGGTGGGTTTTTGTTGGTTCATGAAAATGGAATGAAAGAAGGCAGATTAAAAAGCAAAAATATATTGCTCATCTTTAAGCACACTTTAAATTGAAAAAAATACAAATTAACTCACAAAAGTAACAAAAAATAAAATATTTTTTTAATATTTATAAAACTATACAGGATGTTCCGTTTTTATTGGTATAGATTTAAACAGGAGATAGAATATTCAGTTTTAAAACAAAAGTTTTCTATAAACATACAGGGTGCGCCAGAACTCGCGCCCCAGAGAAAATTTCCAAGTAAGGTAAGATACCAGGAACATGAAAAAAATGTTTAAAAAATTCTATCTGTCAAAAAATTTTGACATTTATTTTTTGACATTTGACATTTTTTTATGTCTATTTAATGATACTGATGATCTTGTATATGTTTTTTTTACAATTATTTAGTAAAGGCACAAAAATTTTGCCAATAAAAGCCACAAATAACATTAAACAGAGTTACAATTTAGGATACAACTTCTTTGTTTCCTCTTTTAATAGCCTATAGCAAAAAAACTTGTAAAATTATTTTTCTAACAGAAATAAATAAAGTCAAAAAGCAAACTTTAAACCCTCATAACTTCGAAATTTTTATAGATAAATTTTTTTTAACATTTTTTCCATGTTGCTGATATCTTACCTTATATGACATTTTTCTCCTGTATATCGAAAAATGCTACACAAGAGTGCGTTTTTTAATAGGTTTTTCCAATATTTTCGAAACCATTTTAGAAAAAAAATTCAAAATTTGCTAAAGATGGATAACCTTTATACACCTAAATAGTACAAAGATAAAATGTTGAAATTTTTAATTAGGGGCTTCCTAAACTGGGTGGTTTTAAGGTAAATGTACTCTAACTATTTTGCCTGTGGTTCCTTGTCACTTTCAGCAACAAAATAATAAATTTCATAGTTTTTCGTAAAAAAACGGTCTTTTGCGTTTTTTCGATACAATTTACCAATTTTCAGTAAAATCGGTTTAAAAATTTATGTTACAGCCCATAAACAGCATAAAAATTAAAAATGAAATTTGTTTTACCGTTTTGGACGCCCCTGATTAAAAATTTTGCCATTTGGTATTCGTTTAGGTGTACATATAAAGGTTACCAGGTGTATCAAATTTTGTAATTTTATCTATTCTAAAATACGCACCCTTTTTAGGGGGTCTAACTCCCTTTTATAGCATTTTTCGAAACATGTTTATAGGAAACTTTTGCCTTAAAATTGAAAATTCTATCATCTATTTAAATTTGTATCTAACAATAAAAATGGAACATTCTGTATAATTAACACATGAAAAATTAATTCACAAAAATTTAAAATTAACTCACTAAAATAACAAAAAATTATTTTTTTTTTACCCTTTATAACACTATAATAACAACCCAGTTCCCCCCCTTGGGTACGGCCCTGTTAATTGAGATAAAATTGAAATTTTAATTTGCCATTAATCGATTAAAAAAAAGCGAAGTAAAATTTGATTCAAGACTAAAGTAATTCGAATTACTTTTAATTTGTGGGGAAGCAGCCTCGTTTTCTACAAATTTTGAAACAGAATTTGAGAAATAATAGATTTTATCTAAAACACAATTAATTCCTAGTCATAATTTTAATAAATACTTACTGTTGCACTCAAAAATCACAAACTCACACACTTCACTTTATGATAAACACTAAATAAAAAAATTAAAATGCACTAACCTTACTTCTTCTTCTGCTACCCTTTATAGCAATTTGCCTCTGCTTCTTAAACGGACCTACTGAAAATAAAGAAACACAAAATCAGTTTAATGTGTTAAATAAAATTCAAATCTGATTTTTCTAAAAATTAAAAGGTATTGTTGACTCACCCTTTAATCCGGATACTTGTAGCACGATTGCTTCCTCTATTTCCCCCATTGACACTCACTAATAACTCAAAATTTTAAAAATTACGCACTACCAAATGTCTATTAAACACTCGAAAATACCCAACACGTACGCACTGATAATACAGATTTCATTTCTACACAATTTTGCACTGAACCACAAAATAAGTTCAAGTAATTTCTACGGGAGCTTGGCTAAGACTGACTTGTTATTGTAATAATTTCCAAAAACAGCACAAAAACCTATTTTGTAACAATTCCGGTGTAAAAGGCTTTTGTTCGAGGCTGCGTAATCTTTTTTTACTCTTATATTTTTTGTACACTAGCGAATTTCTCAATGACTATTTATCCCAAAATAATCATCTTTTTTAAAAAAAATAGGAAATTTGATGTGTTTTCCAACGATAACAAACACAAAGGGCTAATTAATTAATAATAGTTTATAGTAGGAGTGGGTCTAATAACCCTCCGACACTTTTCTTTTGTATTTAGTTTTATATGTAGTTTCATGGACTGGCGTTTGGAAAACGTTAAATATTTTTTGTAATAAAAAAAAACAGTTAAGACACAAAACATTTAATATTTGTTGATTTTATCGGCGTATTTTTCCTCATACATGTCGCAATTGGCCACGAATTCCATCACACTTTTTAAGCTCTCGCCTTCTTTTCCGTCTCCCTCAGCCTCCAATTGGGGCAAAGTTTCGGTCTTTTCTTTCCCACTCACTCTGAAGATTAATTTGACAACTTCTTCAATCACATTGACGAAACCAATAACTGAAAGTCCTAAAAGAAATCCAAGAGAGCCTCCAATATCGGCCAGAAATACATTCCAGTCGTAACTAATAACGTCATTTAATTCAGTCACCAAATTCGAGGCAAAATAAATAGCAATGGTGCTTGAAGAGCCTTGAATAACATCAACATCTCGTCTGTGCTCGATTTGGTACTTGTAGAGAGTGTTATTGCAGCGGCCTTGACAATCACACTCTGACAAAGCTTGCGAACTGAAACTTGATTATCTACAACAAAAAAAAATGCACAACAAAATTTACCTAAATTTTTCAGTCATAGCGTTGGTAATATTGTTTATGGAGATGTAGTCGGAACACAGGGGATAGTCCTGGTCCAAATCCCGCAACCAAGGTACTTTACACCCCACTTTCTTGGCCGCGAAATTGTGCACACATTTTTGCTCACACTGAAACCAAAAAACTGAAAAAATCGATATTTTTTTGCCTCACCCTTGATTTGCCATATGTTGGGTCTTTGACACAGGGTTGTTGTGTGGTGGAAACTTGACTGTAGGTCTGCACTGTCAAAGTCACGTGTAAATCTTCCCCAGTTTCAACATACACAAAACCGGTATTTGAGCCATCTTCCTCTTTGATCACTTCAAACTCGTCGTGGATGTGGATCTCAAAACCGGTAGTGGATAACCCGTTTGCATCCTTAGTTTTATCCTTAGCAGAGTGTCTCAAGTACAACCAGAAGCCCCCAGCGATGGCAAAATTCTCGGACATTTCCTTTGGGATCATGGTGTGGCAAAGGCCACGTTTGGTGAAGAAAGTTTTGCGAAATCGGAGATCTACAAATAATTTTGAATTTTTCTGGTAGTGATACACACTCACTTTCGCCCATTCCGGTCTCGTTGTAACCGTAAAGTGGTACCACTTCTTTGAAATCGTATGTGGTAGCATTGAGGAAGTCTTCGAGGGATGTAGTGTTGAAAGGGAAATTTTCGAAAAGGTTATTCGCCGCGAGATCTAAAGTACTAGCCCGAATTCCAAATTTCTAGCAAAACATTTTTGAAAAACTGAAGCAAATTTAGTGTTATTTACCGGAAATAAGTAACTTTTGAAAGAAGGACGTCTACACACCGTGATTGCTGGATATTTGATACTCTGGTTGTAGCGAAATCTATAATGCGAAGTGATTGGCGGTCTAACAATTTTGTTGACACACTCTGAAAGCTAGCAATTTTTCAGAATAAAATTTAGCACTTTTTGAAACTCACTTGGTAGATGGTTATAGAGACACATACCACCAGAAGAATCAATTTGATTAGTTGTCTGGGATCGGTTAAGCAGTCTTTCACGTTGATGAATGCCATTGTGACTGACGGATTTGAAGAGGCTTTGAAAACGTTTTAGGTTTTATCTCTGATTTATTGAACTAATCTAATGTGACTGTAAATTAAGTCTTGGCAGGGTTATATGCTTGATAGTGATAATATATGGTGATAAAATTGATTTTTTGTTGTAATTTTGTCGATTTATGGGTCACATCAAAAAACACCTATATCATTTCAAGATTCAAAAAATCATTAAAATCATATATTTTGATTTACGATCTCGAATATTACAAGAACCTTGATGCAAAATTTCGACTGGGCTTTTACGGTTTGAAGTAGACTTGTACTTTTGTTTTTTTTTTCATGAAAAATTTTAAGAAAAATTAGTTCCAAAAAGCCAAGTTTTTGACTTTTTTTAAGCGCCAGTTCTTGAAACGAAATATAAAACTAAATACAAAAGAAACAGAAGTATCAGAGGGTTCTTAGACCCACTCTTACTATAAACTATTATTAATTAATTAGGCCTTTGTGTTTGTTGTCGTTGGAAAACACATCAAATATTCTATCTTTTAAAAAAAGGTGATTGTTTCGCTAGTGTACAAGAAATATAAGAGTAAAAAAGGATTACGCAGCTCCGAACAAAACCTTTTACACCGGAACTGTTCCAAAATAGGTTTTTGGCCGTTTTTGGAAAATATTACGATAACTAGTCAGTCTTAGCCAAGCTCCCGTACGAATTAATTGAACTGTAATAATTGTCCGAATAAATTACTTATTTCGTGTTTTAGTGCAAAATTGTGTAGAAATAAAGGCTGTATTAATGCGTACGTGTTGGGTATTTTCGAGTGTTTAATTTGGTAGTGCGTGATTTTTAAAATTTTGAGTTATTAGTGAGTGTCAATGGGGGAAATAGAGGAAGCAATCGTGCTACAAGTATACGGATTAAAGGGTAAGTCAACAATATCTTTTAATTTTTTAGAAAAATAACATTTAATTTTTTATTTTGTGTTTATCGCAAAGTGTGAATGTGTGATTTTTGAGTGAAACAGTAAGTATTTAATAAATTATTTTATATAAAATGTATTACTTCTCAAATTCTTTGTCAAAATTTGTAGAAGACGAGCCTGCTGCCAAACAATTTAAAGTATTTATAAAGTAGGCACTTTTTTGCTATGATAGATTTTTATATTTTAGATTCACATACTATGAGATTATTATATTGTGAAATTTTTTGTTTCGCATTTATTCAGTTTCTTAGATAATCAGATTTTTACTTTCTCTTGTGAGAAATAATCTGAGAACCTGTGAATTTAAGAATGTCAAGATCTAAGAGTGTTCTGATTAACAATGAGAAATTATTAGATTACGATTCTAAAATTTATTAATTCTGAGATTCTCGTATCTAAAAATTATAAAATTTGTAATAACGAAAATGATTTTTTTTAATTTTATTGATATTTAATGTTTTTTTAGATAAATTTTTTTAATATTTAAATTTCTATTTGAGATATTTACTTTTAAAATATATAAACAAAGAAACAATTTTGAAAAATTAGAAAAATGGGTCGGGCAATAGTTCTTAGTGACTTCATATATTTCTTTAAATCGTAACTGTAAATAATTTCTTTTGAATAAGTGGGTTTTTATTACAAATTTAATACACACAAAACAAAAAAATAACATTGAAAAATCAAATTCTTTGTATTTTAATAAACCTTTACACAAATCAGTTTTTACGTGATTTTTTGATTCCTAACATTCGCAAATTTTTGAGATTGTCAGTTTCTCAAGTTCTAAAATGTTTACATTATTTCCAAGATTACACACTCTTGACTTTCGTTCATATTCTGAGGATTTTTAAAACAACATCTAATCACATCTTTAAATTTATAAATTTTAGATAACTAATTTTTCAAAATTTCACATTTTTTAATTCTGAGGTTCTTATTATAGTTTCCCAGATTCTCAGATCTACATTTTCAAATTCTCAAATGTTCAAACAAAAAATAAAAGTATTTGTAAAATAGTCACTTTTTTCTCGCTGTGGTAGATTTCTTGATTTATTATTCTATTAGATTATTATTAATAAATTGTCAAATTCTTATATACGAGTATTTAGATTCCTACATAATTTTCTTTTTTCGTGTGAGAACTATTTATCTGGGAACCTGTAAATTAATAAATTTAGAAATCTAAGTTAAGAGTGTTCTGATTAAGAATAAGATATTATTAGATTAAAATTCTGAGACTTTTTTATCCAAAAATTACATGATTTTTGTAGTTTTTATAGTTATATCAAGATACGTGTTTTTGATAATAAAATTTCTAGTTTTATTTACATATTTAATTTTAAAATAGAATAAACAAAAAAAAAACTTTGAACAATTGGGAAATGGGGTGTAGAATACTAAATTTCATATAAAAATTCTTAGTGGTTTTGCACAAATTTTCTTAGATGTTTTTTTTTATTTTCTTTGTTGTCAAATAGTTGTAAGAATCGATCTGACATAAGTGTTTTATGCAAACACTTTGTAGAATTGTGCTTTAGTCGCGATTAATTAAAAAAGAGTGCGAGTTTTATATTGTTTATTTATCGAAATTTCTACAATTTATATCATGTACAGGAAGAATCCAACAACTTATCGTATAATTACGTGGTGAGAAGGTGAAATAAGTGTACTTATTACAATGTTTAATGTGTATATATAACAAAGTCGCTCGTAACATGGAAATATTTGTTTTTCATTTATTTAAATTTATTATTACTATAATACAATGCGATATTGTGATTATTACACTTGACCGGAATTGTAATAAAGACAATATTTTGTTAAATTGAGGATTCGAGTCTAACTGACTCGTGTCTCAAAATTTATAGTTATTTAGTCATACAGTCGCTTATTTAACCCTAGATCTACATTATATTACAGTAAAGAGCAAAGGCCAAAAATCTGAATCAGTAATACAGCGATAAAACCCCTCCTAACCGAAAAAAAGTGGTGTATCACAATGATCGTTAAAAAATTTCTTGGTCCGAATTCGAAACGCAAAGATATGTGATATATAAACCCGCCATAAACTTTGTAAATTCAACATGGACCCTTAATTTACAACAATAACAATGAGGAGAAATCGAGAAATTTAGAATGGTGGACAATAGCCGGGAGTTACATCTAGAATTTTTTCTCCTAACACTTAGTTTTGTGCATACTGATTGGTCCCACCCCCCGAGATATGCCGAGTGTGATATTACGCCCCCTTAATACTACGTATCACGATATGCTACTGTACAAAAGAAACGAAAGCACTTCATTCCTGTAAAGTAAGGTCTTTGGCAGCTTTGAGTGTGGTGTAGCATTGGGTCGAGCCTTGGGCCAAGTTCACTTGACTCGATGAGAACTCCTTGGGCTTGCAGATCATCACGGCCGGATTCGATTCCAAGCCGTTGGGGTTCAGCGACGACGTCACTACACTCATTACACCTAAACAAAATAATTCTCATCAAATTCGAACCAATTTCGACGGAAAAGGCACAAGCACGTGAGAGAAGAAAGTGTGCTAAAAAACGACAAGGCAACAATTCGAATCGCCTGACTTGCAGGCAACCAGCCACACACTTGGCGGCAAATTCGAATCGCTGATTTAGCCAAAACACCAAAAAGTCGTCTCAAGATCAATAAAACACAGCCAAAAAAATAAGAATCTCCTTTATTAACCTCATCATCATTACCATGCATAGATTCGGCTAAACACACGAACAGACGGCCCTAATTACGGGGTAATTAAGGTTATGGTAAGGGAACACGGAATGTCAAAAACATGCCATACTAGAATTAGTCATTCCACAACGAAAACTTTAATAATACCCCATCGGTTATTTATTCCCTATTCATTTCTGTGTTTGATTTGGTACCGTTCAAACGTAAATTGGAATGACGACGTTCATCATCTGAAAAAATAGGCGATTTTCATACAATTGACGTGGAAATTACCGGACGAATACGTTCGAGTAGTGCGGGAGCGTTTTTCGGCAAAAGTGTGCATTTTTGAGTTTCACGGCTAAGCACAGGACCCGATCTTAAAAATTACACCTGATCATAAAACAGCTTTTAACAAGGAATCGACTGGTTTTTGTTTCAAACCTCTACGATTACTACAGATATCACAAATCACTTTTAAAATTTTGACTAAAAAATCACGTTTTTTGGTAGCTTCAATCAATTTTAAAGACATGTCAGAGTTTTGGTGATTGGAAAAACAAGTAATTCTGATACAGAATTTACTAACGAATTGATTAGTGTTTGTTTCAAGTCTCTGCGACCAATAATAACGACGCAAATCACGTTTAAACTATCTTGATTCAAATTCAAAGTTTTCGAAATTTGTGTTAAACGTAATTTGTGGACTTGTGACTGGATTTTTGTTACATTAAAAAAACAATTTGAGTGGATAAAACTAAGTATTTAATAAAATTTTGACTAGTTTTCAAATTATGTCAAAATTTTGTGATTTATGTCTGTTTTTTTTAATGTTGTGGTCACACTGAACAGAAAATATTTAAAGCACTCCCGTATTCTGATAGAAAATGAGTCTGGGAATCGACTGGTGCCCATTCCAAGTTTCCACGACTCGTAATAATGTCTCAAATCACGTTTAAACTTTATCGAATCCAATTCAAGGTCATTTGATTTAATTTAAAACGTGTTTTGTGTCTTTAGTTGTAAGCCTAGGTGATTGATATTGATAATACGGGTTTATAAAGAATGTATAAACTTATTTTTGTTGTATTTTCTTTATTAAATTATGAAAAATGCACAATTTTGTGGAAGCATCTTATTTCTCGCCCAAAGCAGAACGAATTGGGAATAATCCCCTCATAAGCAGCCAAAAAAGATTACGGCCATTTCTCTTTAGATTTCTCTCGAGTATCGTGTCTGTCATCACTCCGATGATAAAAGATTAAACCCTCGACAATAAAAAACGCGAAAAACTGTTATGGCTTTTTCTCAGTTATAAAACGCGTTCAGCACTACCGAAACGTCATATTTACACACAAATTCGAACCTCGTCAAAGGTCGTAACATCTGTCTTCGTCGCGTCGCGCCACCTGCCGCTCATTATCTGAACAATGGATGATTCAACCAATGGATGATTCGACTACGGAATAGCCAAATTCACACTCACCCATTTTGGGACCGGGCCCGCCCATCATGTCCTTTGGATGATTCGATTTGACGGCGTTCATTCGCCGATTCTGCGCCGATGGGGGGACGGGACCGGGGGGCGCAGTGGGGGTTTGCCCCGGAAGTCGAGGACCCCTTGTTGGTTCCACGGGAAGGACGCGTCGCCGCTTCTTCGGCAGTTTCGCGCGGGCCTAAAATATATAAAAATACGGCTAAACGCAGGACGAGATCTTTCAATTAAAGCTGGATCCTGAATCAGGATTTTTCAAGGAATCGACCGGTTTTTGTCCCAAGTCTCTACGGGAATTACAAGCACTTTTAAAGTTTTGCTTTGGAAATTGTGACTTTTGGTGATTCAAATTGATCTCAAGGTGATTCAAAACGTCAAATTTTTGAGGACAAAAGTGATTCTGCTAGGAAATTTACCGCGAAATCGATTGATGTATGTTTCAAGTTTCTACGATGCAACACAACCGAGCAAATCACTTTTAAACTTTATTAAGCAAAATAATTTTTTTCCATATTTGTTTTAAACGTGATTTGCGGCCCTATTTTTGCCCGCAGATTCTTGAAACAAACACCAAAAATTCAGTAGAAAGTAAGCTATAAGAATTAGTCACTTGTTTTACAACGTATAAGTGTAAAATTGAATCAAATCTTTCAAAATCATTATTTTTTTTTGTCTAACTTTAAAAGTGATTTACTCCGGTCTCAGTGGTCGTAGAATTGTGAATCAAAAACTGGTCGATTCAGCATAAAATGCTCCATCGTGGGGGTACCTGAGTGTGGCTATAGTACATGGCGAAGTTGGAGACAATGACCGGAACCGGAAGTGCGATGGTTAAGACGCCAGCGAGGGCGCACAAGGCCCCCACAAACATCCCGATGTATGTCTTTGGCACCATGTCCCCGTACCCCACCGTCGTCATAGTGACTAGTGCCCACCACAGCCCCAGCGGAATGCTCTTGAAGTCGTTGTCGGGATTGGTCTGTATCCTCTCGGCGTAGTAGACCAAACTGGCGAAAATCACTATACCTAACACGAGAAAAAACACCAAAAGGGTGAGTTCTTTGGCGGAGGCGCGGAACGTCTGGATGAGGATTTTCAATCCGGACGAGTGTCGAGTCAGTTTGAACAGTCGCATGATTCGAATTATTGAAAAAAATTCCATTATATCGGCGTTTTCTAAGTGGGCTGCGTACCGCCGGAGGATCAAGTCGATGTAGAACGACGCGGTGGCGATGTAGTCGATTATGTTCACCGATGAATTGATGAATTCGCATTTGTTGGGCGAGGCGATGAAGCGAATCAAGATCTCGAACGTGAACCTGAAACAAAAAGTTTTCAGCCGATTCGATTTTGTTTAAACGTGATTTGTGGCGTTACTATTAGTCGGAAAGACACGCGATCGACACCAATCAACCCACCGGAAAATTTTGAATCAGAATCATGTATCACACTGTAAATTTGGCAAAAAATGAATTAGTTTCGGATCATGATTTTGACTTTGATTGGAGACGAAATATTTTGAGAACATTTGTAGATTCTGGTGTAAAATTGTGGGCTAGATTGTCTGATTTTTATTTAAATTTACTCCAATGACTGGTTTTGTCACAAATCACGTTTAAACTTTTTCTAAAAATTTCTGAATTTTTGGGAAATAGTTTAAAAGTGATTTGTGGCGTTATTATTAATCGTAAACACTTGAGACAAAAACTATGCGATTTGGCAGGAAATTTTCTGTCAAACTGGACAAAACAATTTTTTTACTTAAAAGAAAATAAAGAAAAAAAAAGCGTTTTCTTAAAGTGATTCATTTTTTTCTTGTGAAAATTTAAAAGTGATTTGTGAAGTTAATATTAGACGGAAAAACTCGCGATTTACACCAATCAACCAGTCGGAAAATTTTGAATCAGAGTCATGTATCACACTGTAAATTTGCCAAAAAATGAATTAGTTTTGATCATAATTTTGACTTTGATCAGAGACGAAATATTTTGAGAACAGATGTAGATTCTAGTGTAAAATTGTGCGCTAAATTATCTGGTTTTTATATGAATTTGCTGATGACTGGTTTTGTCACAACTCACGTGTAAACTTTTTCTAAAAATTTCTGAATTTTTGGGAAACAGTTTAAAAGTGATTTGTGGCGTTATTATTAGTCGTAGAGACTTGAGATAAATACTGTGCGATTTGGCAGAAAATTTGCTGTCAAACTGAGCAAAACATTTTTTTTTACTTAAAAGAAAATAAAGAAAAAAAACGTTTTGTTAAAGTGATTCAATTTTTCGTAGAAAAAATTTTAAAAGTGATTTGTGAAGTTACTATTAGTCGGAAAGACTTGTGATCTACACCAATCAACCCGTCGGAAAATTTTGAATCAGAATCATATATCACACTGTGAATTTGGCAAAAAATGAATTAGTTTTAAATAATGATTTTGATTTTGATCAGAGACGAAATATTTTGAGAACATTTGTAGATTCTGGTGGAAAACTGTCCGCTGAATTGTCTGGTTTTTGTTTGAATTTGCTCCGATGACTGGATTTGTCACAAATCACGTTTAAATTTTTTCTAAAAATTTCTGAATTTTTCGGAAACAGTTTAAAAGTGATTTGTGGCGTTATTATTGGTCGTTTTCTAGTGAAAATTTTAAAAGTGATTTGTGACGTTACTATTAGTTGGAAAGATTCGCGATTTACACCAATCAACTCCCGTCGGAAAATTTTGAATCAGAATCATGTGTCACACTGTGAATTTGGCAAAAAATGAATTAGTTTTAAATAATGATTTTGACTTTGATCAGAGACGAAATATTTTCAGAACAGTTGTAGATTCTGGTAGAAAACTGTCCGATGAATTGTCTGGTTTTTGTTTTAACTTGCTTCGATGACTGGTTTTGTCACAAATCACTTTTTATGAAAATTTTTGAATTTTTCGGAAACAGTTTAAAAATGATTTGTAGCATTATTATTGATTGTAGAGACTTGAAACAAAACTGTGCGATTTGGCAGGAAATTTGCTGTCAAACTAGGGAAAACATTTTTTGAATTAAAAGAAAAATAAACGTTTTGTTAAAGTGATTCAATTTTTTCTAGTAAAAACTTTAAAAGTGATTTGTGACGTTACTATCTATCGTAGAGAGTTGAATCAAAAACCGATCGATTCGGTAATTAATTCTCTATCATTGACGTAGGACAAATTTGTTCCAATCTACTAAAAACAAAAGTTTTTTAGATTCAAAATTGCGTAAAAATGCCTATTCATTGGCTTCATTGTGTGCCTAAACAATCGTTTTCTAGTCGGTTCATTCAATTAGTCGGGCTTTGTGTATCTGGAAACAATACAAACCATGCATTGCAGATGCACTCGATGTAGAAAAAAGCGACATGAGCATCAGTGTCTGTTTTATCGATGACGAAATCTGTCCCATTGCTCGCAGTCCGGACGGCTACGGTTTTTATGACGGGCACTTTCATGTCGGGATGAGTCTTCAAACAGAACGAGAGAATGGAAACGCAGATGAAAAATACTGATAGAACACCTATGACCTGTGATAAATCAATCAAAATTACAAAAAACACATTTTTTCTAATACTTTTGCGGCTGTTGAAGAGTAGGGCTCGTCGAAAAGCGACCAAATTTTCGGCTTGATCATTTGCCACCAGGAGAGAGTGCCTTTGAAGTAGTCCTCTTCGAAGCCGAATTTCCGGGCGATTTCCTCGTCGCTCGGCTTGTCGGTGTCCAAGTCGAGGCGGTCGAGGACGGCGAGGGTCTCCTGCGTGTCTCGATGCTAGAAAATTATGTTGATTAGGCGGATTTGGCTCATGTTAATTAAATTTCTTGACTGATTACTTGAGTGTATGTCATCCAACAACATGGCTCGACTTGGTTGGCGTCCAGACCCCAGAATTCCAGCTCTTCCTCGAACAAGGGGCCGCATACGTCTGAAGGGTAGTGGAGTTTGCCAGTTCTGTAAAAATTTCACTTTAAACGTGATTTGCGAGGTTATTAGACGTCCCAGCTACTTGAAACACACACCAGTGGATTCCCCGGGAAATTCTGATTCAGAATCATGTTTCATTTTTACTATTTGAGTCGTCACATAGCCGAGAAATTGAACAAATGACTGATTGTCTCAATTTTTTTTCAATTTGAAAGAAATTCAGTGATTTACAATCCAAAACCAAGCCAAAATCACTTTTAAAATAATTTGGATCACTTTTGAAAAAGTTTAAAAGTAATCAATGGTCTTACCATTGATGGCAGAAACTTCAAACTGACATTAATAGATTTTTCGGAAAATTTGCTTAAAGAAACTTTTATTTTTTCATTGATCTTGTTCTTTATTTACTTCCTAAAATAAAAAACACCAAAACTTTGTATTTTGATTTTAAAAAGATTCAACGTTACTTGTAATTGACTCTATAAAAAATTGTATATGAGAATTCGTTATCATTAAAAAAATTCATCCAAATGGTCATAAAATAAAAAAAATGTTGAAAACAGCAAATTTAGCATTTGTTTTAACTTGTTCTATAAATTGGAATACCATGCAACTGTAATTAGAAATAAAAAATAAAAAACAAAAAAATTAAAAAAAAGAAACAAAAAAAAGACTTTGATTCGAAAAAGTTTAAAAGTTATTTGCTCTGTGGTTATTGATCGTAGAGTCTTGAAACAAAAACCAATCGATTTAGCAAAAAATTTCTCACTAGGGAACTAAGGTTGATTTGAACATTTATCAATTTCTTTTATTGAAATTTTAAAAGTAATTTGCGACGTTATTAGACGTTGGAGCTACTTGAAACACACACCAGTGGATTTCCCGGGAAATTCTGATTCAGAATCAAGTTTCATTTTTACGGTTTGAGTCGTCACATAGCCGCGAAATTGAACAAATGACCGATTGTCTCAATTTTTTTCAACTTGAAAGATTCTTATTGATAGAGTTGTGAAACTCACTGATTTACAATTAAAAATCAAGTCAAAAATTATTTAAAAATAATTTGGCTCACTTTTAAAGAAGTTTAAAAGTAATCAGTGGTCTTACTATTGTTGGCAGAAACTTCAAACTGACATATAACATTTTTAAGAAAATTTACTTAAATAAACAAATATTATTTTATTGATCTTTTTCTTTATTTACGTTCTAAATTAAAAAAAACACCAAAACTTTGTATTTTTATTTTAAAAAGATTCAACGTTACTTGTAATTGACTCTATAAAAAATTGTATGTGAGAATCCGTTAGTATTCCAAAAAACCATCAAAATGGTCATAAAATAAAAAACATTGTTGAAAACAGCAAATTTAGCATTTGTTTTAACTTGTTCTATAAATTGGGACACCTTGCAACTGTAATTAGAGTCACAAATCACTTTTAAAGATAAACAAAAAAACTGAGTTTGATTCGAAAAAGTTTAAAAGTGATTTGTTTTGTTGTTATTGATCGTATAGTCTTGAAACAAAAACCAATAGATTCAGAAAAAATTTCTCACTAGGTTTGGCAATTATCGTCGAAGTATTTGTTTTAACCAAAACAGAACTAAGGTTAATTTGTACATTTTTCAATTACTTTTATTGGAATTTTAAAAGTGATTTGCGACGTTATTAGACGTTGGAGCTACTTGAAACACACACCAGTGAATTCCCCGGAAAATTCTGATTCAGAATCATGTTTCATTTTTACGATTTGAGTCGTCACATAGACGCGAAAGTGAACAAATGACCGATTTTCTCAAGATTTTTATTGTTAGTGTTGTGAAACTCTCTGTTTTAGAGTTAAAAATCAAGTCAAAAATCATTTAAAAATAATTTGGATCACTTTTGAAGAAGTTTAAAAGTAATCAGTGGTCTTACTATTAATGGCAGAAACTTCAAACTGACATTTAACATTAAAAAATAAAATTGCTTAAATAAACATTTATTATTTTATTGATCTTGTTCTTTATTTACGTCCTAAATAAAAAAAAAACACCAAAACTTTGTATTTTTATTTTAAAAAGATTCCACGTTACTTGTAATTGACTCTATAAAAAATTGTATATGAGAATCCGTTATCATTCAAAAAACCCATCCAAATGGTCATAAAACAAAAAACATTGTTGATTTGAACGTTTCTCACTTTCTTTTGAGGCGTTTCTCTTGATCGTAGAGACTTGAAACAAAAACTGATCGATTGTGCTGAAAATTTTGAATCAGGATCGCTAATCTGTTTCAGATATGACTTTAAAATTGATGATTCGAAAGTTTTGAGTCGTTTTTAAACAGTGTTAATTCTTCCTTAAATCGAGTTTATGGTCAATTTAGATCTAATCCGGAGATGAAGTCGGATCGTGACATGTAAATTATCTGCGAGTCGTCTTGGATGCTCTTTGAACGCCTCCAAGTCTAAATGTAGTTAAAATTAAGTGTGGAGATAATTATTCGAACATTACCCATAAGTCTCTTCTCCCTCTCAAATGGATGGTTTACATAAACGTAAAAATTAATTCTTGTCGTTGTGCCTAATTTCATTTTCCCCCTGAACCCGAGATCAGTTTCTTTTACTTTCTTGGATCGTTAAAATTGTGATGAAAAATCCTTCTGACCTGTAATAATTGAGAACCTGCGCGAAAACTCCGGGATGCCGGTCGAAAAAATACTCGTTGAGTATCGGATCGTAGTTGGCCAAGGCTTCAGTCAGCCGTGATAATCTAGTGGCCGGGATTTTCTTTAACGTCGCCTTGTAGGTCTCGTGGCGGATGCCTCCGACGTTGAGGACCACCCGATTTTCGGCATCCATATTGATCAGATTCATGATGGCTGAAAAAAAAGCATTTTTCAGGATTTCTCGACACCTGAAACGGAAAACTTACCGGATTAGTGTCGTGTTACGGCCGCAAATCCATTGTGTCAAGCTCGAGGACGCTGAAACGAGACGAATTTTCAGGAGATGGGGAGTGAAAATGTGCGAGAATCACATCGAGAGGGTTTTTACCAACAACCGCTAATTTCGAACAGTAAACAGGCCCGACTTTCATTAATATTAACGGAGCGATCGCAACGAGACGTTAATATTTTACCGGGACCTAACTGTGTTTGCGCTTTCGGCAAATAATCGAGGAAAACCGTTAAAAAGAATAAAGTTTAAAAGTGATTCGTGATGTTAGTTTCTGTGGTAGAGGTTTGAAACTAACACCAGTCGATTTTGCAGACAATTTTCAATCAGAATCTTTTAAAAAATTGCTTTGAGTTTATCTAGGAAACTCAAAATTAAGTTTTATGAATCATTTTATTTTTGTAAATTTTAAAAGTGATTTGTGTGGTTGTTACCAATCGTAGAAACTTGAAACAAAAACGATTCGATTCCTTGGAAAATTCTGAACCAGAAACAAGTTTTATAACAAAGGTTCTGATTTTGGTTTAATAGGAAAAAAATAAAGAAAATGCAAAAAATAGCATAATTTTCTATTTGTGTTAACATGTTTAAGAGTGATTCATGGCGTTAGAGTAAATCGGTTTGATTTGAAACAAAAACTAATCAATTTATTATAAAATTTTGTGTCGGAAACATACATTAATTTACATATTTTTCGTTTAATATGACCTTGAAATTTAAAAAATTATAAAAACTTGCTGTTTTTTTCCATCTTATTGATTATTTTTGTGTGATACATTTTTATTTGCCGTCCGGGGCTCGTATGAGCCGTTTTTGCAAAGGTCTGCCTATAAAAAACCCGTTTTAAAGCATTGCTTTGAAAAATTGAATAGATCCGTCAACGATAAATGTCTCAATTCTATGGAAATAAGTTTTATAAATTTATCTCATTGTCGCCGAAAAGGGGATTTCTTAAAACAAGTATCTTAAAAGATTTACACCGATTTGAAATTTAAAACACTTCTTTTACATTTTATTATGAGACGGCTAAGCCGTCTTTTCGAATAATTAAATCGTCGTTAGGCAACAAAGCGACTATTTTGCAAGTTTATAACGTCGCTGATTGATACGAGCATTTTTCCTAAGACGCTTTAATTAAATCAAGAAAATGTTTACTGAAACGTCAAAACTGATGACGTTCAATTTATATCAACCGAAACGTTTTCATTAAAATTTCTTTGCTTCGAAATTAATTACACAGCAGAGATTTTTTCGTAATACGATCTGAAAGTGAAATGAAAAATGAAGCTCTTTGTATCTGTGAGATTTCGAGTTAATTTATCTCAAATTAGGGGTCGTAATGTTTGGGAAATAGTTGCAAGCGAGCAATATTTTGTCATTAATTAAGCACAGGACGCTTGGTTCCGACACTGGCAGTTCCAGCATGCACGAGGGATAAATAACAATTAACACAACAGTTGACACCATCCGAATCAAACTTTGAAAGTTTCCAATGCAACAACGTGATTTACTTACTCAAATTATGCTTTTCCAGTTTTTTTGAATAGGATTCGAATTTTTTAAATGTGATTTGTGGCGTTATCATTAATTTTAGAAACTTAAAATAAAAACCAATCGATTCTTTGAAAAATTCTGTCTTAGAATCATGTATCATATCTATTATTCAGCTGCGAAATTAAAAGAAACACAGCAAGATCACTACTGATTCATGACTTTGGAGAATTTAAATTTGCGTTTATCAATTATTTTGACATTTTTGTGTAACAGTTTTGCACATTTCTTTAGTTCAAAGATTTTAAAACCATAAAAGGGTCACAAATCACGTTTAAAAATTGATTCAAAATAGTTTGAACGTGATTTGTGGCGTTATCCTCAATAGTAGAAATTTGAAATAAAAAGTAGTCGATTCCTTGAGAAATTTTAATTTAGAAACATAAATTACATTTTTCGTTTAGGTGTGAAATTCAAAGAAATAAGTGTTTTTCGTGTGCAAAGTTTAAAAGTGATTTGAGACGTTTCTTTTGCGCCTAGAGGGCTGAAACTCGCACTAATCGATTCTTCTGGCTTTTCTGTATCACTTTGTGTACAACCTGTAGCACAAAAGGAATTTATGCATAAGAAAAACAGCAAAGGGCAGATATCGATCGAGGAAGCGAAACGACACGCACCCAAACAAAAGCTTTATTTAACTTTTGAGAAGTTTTTTAAGCCGAGTTCATTTTCGTTGGGTAATACACGTTCTTATCGCCACGTTTGCGGAAAGATAATTTAATTCAAGTCTAAAATAAAATTTTTTGATGTTACAAATCGGTATGGAGTCGCCATGTGGTTAATTATAAATAAATTCTGGCTTTTTTGCTACCTCTGTCGAATAAATCAATTATCACGCACCCTCTGGAATTGCGCCAAAAGCTCGTGTGTGAATGTACTTGTTGATTGGAATACATAATTGATTCAAGAATGGGGTTACAACGCCGAAAAAAGCAAAGTCTTGAATTTTCTATTCATATAACTTCAACTTTTCACATTTACATAGACGAGGGGATGGAAAATAAGCTTTTCAAACGTAAATTTTTCTTGTTGGGGTTTTAATAACTAATTACTTCGTGTTAAAGGTGCAAAGATAGCTAAAGCCGTGAGCTTTATGTTAATCTGAAGCGGTTCTTTGTTTCCGGGACGGAAAAGTTTTAAATTGTAAATGAAACTGCCAAGGATAGAGAGTGTAAAGTTAACTTTACGATTCGGATAAGGGCATTGTAAAGTACTTTTGTTGTGTGGCGTAAATACAGAGACGTATGCTGCGTTAAAATCAATCTCGAGTTTGAAAACGACTTAAACACTTTCCAAAGTAAACTAATAGCTGGCTGTGGTATAGAATTTTACAGGAAATTTATCAGTTTTTGTTTCAAGTTGCTACGACTGATAATAACGCCACAAATCACTTTTTAACAAAGAATTTATAAAAATAGTGTTTTTAAATTCTTACAGCTAAAGAAAGGACACAATCTGTGGAATTTATAAATAGAATTTTCTGAAGAATATGCCACTTTTGGTTTCGAGTGTCTACGACCAATAATAAGGTCACAAATCACATTTAAACTTTTTTTGAAAAATTTTGAATTGGATTTGGAATTGTTTAAAGGTGATTTGTGGCATTATTTTTAGCGGCAGGAACTTGAAAGAAACACCAATCGATTCAGGGGAGGTTTTTTTCTTAGAGCCCTTGATTATTTATTATTTGTTTTGGTTAATAAGACGGAAAAACGGCCTTCTTCGATGAAAAAGCTTGTTTTTGTTGGGTGAAACTTTAAAAGTGATTTACGGCCTTGTTATTGGTCGTGGAAATTCGAAACAAACACCAAACGATTCAGAAACAAATTTAGTTTGTGATTTTAATGTTAAAGCAGCACTATTGAGTTATCTCAGATTTTGAAATTTGTGTGATTGATGGCGTGTGTGGTGAGATTTAGTCGGTGAGGTTGCATTATTGATATTTAGCACGCAAACCGTAATGAAATTTTTAAAATCGCTACATTTACGAGACGATTTTTTACGACTAACCTTTCACGTCACATTTTTACGACTGGGATTTTTTCCCTTGCAAGACGTTGTTGAATCATCACGAACAGATTCCAGCTGCAAGAAGAAACTCCAGTTGGCGTGCCTCCAACCGACAAGGCCAATCAAATTTCTATCAAAGTGTTTAAATTTCGGTCAGAGTTTTTCCGAGCTTCAAGGTTTATAAAAACGTTATTGATGGAGAAAATTCGGTAACTTTGTCTGACCCGACCGCAATTTGCAAGTTATTGATGGAGCGATTTTCGATTAAGCGGCTATAAATCGCCCTACATCTGCATTGCCGTCTAATTTAAACAATCAAAAATGGCTTTTCCACGCTCCTAAAGCCCAGTTTTGACTTGTTGTTTACCTAAGAAAATCTATAGATTTCCGAGCGGATATATCAACAACTTACATAAACAGATCGGCGAACGGGCAATCTCAAAAATAAACACTCGAAACGCGTTTATCTAAATTGAAAGGCAAATTGATACGATTTTACACTCGACGTGCCTTTTTGACTCGATTTTTGTTCTCTCGGACGCAAAATTTAAATGTGGGAAGCACAGCTGGGCCACATTTTCACATTTTAATACTGAATCGGGCTGCTCAAGGCTTCATTTATATTCATTCAAGAGTGTCTATCTACGAAAAGTGTTTAGAATAATGATGGGAATGATTTATCGCCAAAATAATCACATAAATTAATTTTGATGCCACAAATTCATATGGAGCGGCTATGCAAAATCATTTGGTCATTTCATGGCTACGTTAAACATACAATTAGTTAATTAATCAGTGATTCTGGTACGAAATGTATAATCAAATCGATTAGTTTTTAGTTCAGGTCGCTCCGACAAATAATAACGTCACAAATCACTTTTAATTTTTTTTGAAAAATTGTGAAATTGTGAATTTTTCAAAAAAAAAGTTTAAACGTGATTTGTGGCCTTACCGTTAATCGAGGCAACTTCAAACAAACACCAGTGGATTTGACAGACAATTTTCTATCAGAATCAATGATTCTCCTTTAAATAGTTGTTGTGTATGATGCCGGAGTTATGTCTTTCTACTCTATTTTTTTTTCAATAGCATTTTTACATTTTAATACTGAAACGGGCTGCTCAAGGCTTTATTTATATTCATTCAAGAGTGTCTATCTACGAAAAGTGTTTAGAATAATGATGGGAATGATTTATCGCCAAAATAATCGCATAAATTAATTTTGATGCGACAAATTCACATGGAGCGGCTATGCTAAAAACATTTGGTCATTTCATGGCTACGTTAAACATACAATTAGTTAATTAATTAGTGATTCTGGTACAAAATGTATAATCAAATCGACTAGTTTTTAGTTCAGGTCGCTCCGATAAATAATAACGTCACAAATCACTTTTAAAATTTTTCGAAAAATTGTGAATTTTTCAAAAAAAAGTTTAAACGTGATTTGTGGCCTTACCGTTAATCGAGGCGACTTCAAACAAACACTTGTGGATTTGAGAGACAATTTTCTATCAGAATCAATGATTCTTCTTTAAGTAGTTGTTGTGTGTGATGCAGGAGTTACGTTTTTCTACTCTAATTTTTTTTTCAATAGCGTAAACTTTAAAAGTGATTTGCAACGTTGCTATTGATCGTAGAAGCTCGGGTCAAAAACTGTTTAATTTAGTTTTTGTTCGTTTATCCATTTCGTAGGTCTGTTTGTAAACTTTTAATAGATTTCCGTGAAATTGAATCGAGTGTCGTTTTTTTGTCCCAACCGCCGCAATGTGTCAATTTCGGTAATACCTCTTTAACGAGATTAGGTCTCGTAAGGAATGTGGCGCCTTTCAAAAATTCATTTCGCTAAGAGCCGTCCCATCGAGTAATTTATTAAGCCTTCGTGAATGGCTCACAAGTTGTTATTGTATCGGGACCCGTGTACTGCCATACCGAGATACCATTAAACTAACATATAGTTTAAGTTGAATACAGTCAATGGCGCTTGAAACGCCTCCTGTTTGATTAGAGATAGTCTTGAGGCCCTCTCCATCATAAATTTGCATCTCTCTCTCGGACACTATCTCTCTCACACAGTGAAAAACACACCGATTCAATTATTAAGAAGCGACGACAAAGTCCGAAAGTTACCTCCATTTATCTTGATTTCACCGCAGTCGAAGCACTCGAGACACTTGACACGTACAAGACTCGATACATTGCTATCGACACGAGGCTTTGACACCCTGTCTTTTCAAAACCACCTCTTTATCGGACCAAATAAGATTAGCGCTAAAACCGACACTTATTCCCGGAATAAAACGGTCTTACAAACATACTGTTTCAATTTTTTTTATTTCAACTTTCTAAGACCAAAAACAACGTCACAAATCACTTTTAAAGTTTAGGCAGTGAAAAATATATGTTTGGTCAAAACGACCTTATTTCCGAATCCAACTAAAGTAATAATGCAAAAGTGATCACTGATCCGGTTAGGAAATTGATGGCTGAATTGATCGGTGTTTGTTTTATGACGCTCAGACCAATAGCAAGGTCACAAATCACATTTAAACTTTTTTTAAAAATTTTGAGTATTTTTCAAAAAAGTTTAAAAATGATTTGTGACCTTATTAATCGTCGTGGAGACTTGAAACAAACACCAATCAATTAAACGGTAAATTTTAATTTAGCTAATGGTACTATTTGATAATTCTGTGTTAGAAATTATTTGTAAATAAGGTTTTTTTGGGACGAAATTTTTGTTCTATTGTTAAAACTTTAAAAGTGATTTGTGACGCTATTATTTACCGTCGAGCTTTGAAATAAAGACCAGTCGATCCACCGGTTGATTCTCTAGTAGTTTTCCTTGCTATATTGCATAAGTTATGATTAGTGTGATCTTGAATCTGAAAAAATTCCCTAATTTCTGTTGACTTAATTTTCGTCATAAATTCATTTTATTTTCCAACTTTCGGCCTTTCCCTCGGCTCCATAAAGTAGTTTCCTGTCATAAAAATTAAATAAAATATTTTATTCGTGTTATAAAACTTCCCGAGTGTTACTTTTGTTTGAATATAATAACCGGCCGTTGAACCACTTTTACGTCCCCTTGTCTCATTCATATTTCCCGGTTCAAGTCAGCAGTTTTTTAATTAAAATTACAAACTAAATACAGATAAATTTCCTCTCGTATGCAAAAAGCCAGATTTGCCCCCCCGTGTGAGACATAAAACTCGTTCAAATAGTAAACCGGCCTATTTTAGTGGTAGTTTATGAATTTTTAATACAGAAAGCGGCATTAATCCTCAAGGCAATTTAGTGAGGCCGGCTTTTGCCGCTCGTGTGTTTTATTGATGGTGTGTTGCAAGGACGAAAGCAATCCTTGTACGCGTTTAAAGTGTAACCTTCGCGGATTAATTTTTAATCAAAACGCTGGACAGTTTCTCAATCAAAAATCGATTTTTGTAACCATTCCGCGTCTCATTGAGACCCAAGATAGCAAGAAAACGTCTTTTGCATGTTTATTCGTAATTGAAACTCTTGGAAATAATTTATAACTGTTGGCTCGAAATTGGATCTTGCTCGACTTGAATGAATCTCAGATTCAGCGTCGCATTACGTGCCATTTCTGCGGGTTTTCAAAGTCTTTGAACTTAAAAAAAATAGTTTTTTTATAAGTAGTTTCAGAATCTGATACAAAATTGTCTCCTGAATTGATTAGTTTTAGTTTCAAGTTGCTCCGATTATTACTAAAGCCACAAATCACGTTTAAATTTTTTTTGAAAATTTTGAGTCATTTTCAAAAAAGTTTAAAAGTGATTTGCAGGAATACCATCGGTCGGGGCGACTTGACACAAACACCAATCGATTCAGCAAACATTTTTCTACAAGGCTCGTTACTTACAGCAAAATATTTTGGTTCAATTTTACAAAAATAATGTTTTTTAAATTATGTGACTCAAAAATTTTGAAAGTGATTTGTGGCCTTGCTATTGGCTCTAGCGACTTGAAACAAAAACTAGTCGCTTCAGAATTGAATTATCTTTTAAGGCAGTACGATTAGTGTGACCTTGAACTCGAAAAAATCTTCTGGAAGCTATAAAACCGGCTGGAAGTCTGTGGGGCGCCGTATTTTTCTTGAGCAACAGGTTTATGTCAAAATAATGTCTGATAGTTTAGTAAAAATTCCCTTTTCACTCGGTTAAAAATACACACAGCCTCCTGCGGGAATAAAATCAGCTCTCGACATCTAGTTTACATTCAAACCGTCCCTCTAATGTGATTTCCCGGTGGACGAATGGTCATTCTATCAATATGACATGTCATAAATCACGGAACATTTATCCGATTCTTAAACTTTTTGAAGCAACAGTTGTAAAAAACCGTAAATTTGTAACACTGGGATTACGCGAGAGATAATTTACGTTGTTATGTCGTTCCAGAGGAACTTTGATGGGATTTGTCGAGGATTAAAAACTTTGAGTTTGGCTTTTGACCCCAGTTTTAAACGATTTTTTGTCGTAATTACAAAATCGATGCTTTCAATCCCATTTTAAACAATATTTAAATATTATACTCGTCAGAAAAAGTGGTTCATGGTCGTGTTATCTCTCTGTTTCATCGACACACCATCGATTTTTTTTAAACTTGGAAACTTAATGGCGAGCTGCATGTCACATTTTTTCTTTAATGTCAAAAACACGAACCTTTGTTGTAACTAAACGATTTATGTGGATAATAAATCAGCATAGTGTGAGCGACTTTGCAACAATTTTTTTTATCAATATCTCAAAAACTTTTTTTAGTCCGGTCAAATTATTCATAAAAATACTGGTCAAATAACAAAATAACGACAGAGCTAAATTTTGGTGAAGACCTTGGGTCCACCATTGGAAATAAAGTGTCAAAAGGCCCCATCGATTCCATGTGTGCTAAAAAAGTTATTCGGGGTCAAAGCTCAAAATTTGAGGTTTTTTAGATTTTTTTCGAAAACGGTAAGTTTTATCAAAAAAGTAGTCCAGACAAAAATTATAGAGCATAAAATTATCTACAAAAGTGGTCTTTATACTTTTTTTCTAAGAATCACTATTCCTGAAATATCGCCATTCTAAAAGTGACATTATATGCACATACAGAGTGCGCCAGAACTTGCGCCCCAAAGACAAATGCCAAGTAGAGTAAGGTACCAGGAACATAAAAAAAAATTCTATCTATAAAAATTTCAAAGTTATGAGAGTTTAAATTTTGCACTTTGACTTTATTTATTTCTGTTGGAAAAATAATTATCCAAGTTTTTTTGCTACAGGCTATTAGAAGCGGAAACAAGGAAGCTGTATCCTGAACTGTAACTCTGTTTAATGTTATTTGTGGTTTTTATTGACAAAATTTTTGTACCTTTTTACTTTTTTTTGAACAGCCCTGTATGTATTACCAAATAAATTCTTTTTAATTCTAATGGAATCGAGATATTTATAAGTTTAATGAAGTAGAAGAAAAATTTTAAGTAAAATACCAGGAACATGGAAAAAATGTTTAAAAAATTTTATCTGTCAAAAAATTTTGACAGTTATTTTTTGATATTTGACATTTTTTTTTTGTCTATTTAATGATACTGATGATTTTGTATATGTTTTTTTATAATTATTTAGTTAAGGTACAAAACTTTTGCCAATAAAAGCCACAAATAACATTAAACAGAATTACAGTTTAGGATACAGGTTCCTTGTTTCCGCTTCTAATAGCCTGTAGCAAAAAAACTTGGATAATTATTTCTCCTATAGAAATAAATAGAGTGAAAGTCAAAAATTTAAACTCTCATAACTTTGAAATTTTTATAGATAGATTTTTTTTTAATTTTTTCCATGTTTGTGGTACCTTGGAGCGGGAGTTCTGGCGCACTCTATATGTGTATATCATATAGAACGTGACTCCTTCAACTTTTAGAATTGATGTCTCAGGAATGGTGATTCGTAGAAAAAAAAAGTGTAAGGACCATTCTTGTAGATAATTTTAAATTCAATAATTTTTGTCTGGGCTACTTTTTTGATAAAACTTACCGTTTTCAAAAAAAACCTAAAAAACTTCAAATTTTGACCTTTGACCATGAATCGATGGGGACTTTTGACACTTTATTCCTAATGGTATACCCAAGATCTCCACCAAAATTTAGCCTGTCGAAATTTTAGTTATTTGAAATATCTATTTAGACCGGAGTATTTTGAGTAATTTCATGGTGAAAAATTGTGACTCAGCTAAAAGCCTTGTTTGTATCTTTCGTTGGAGCGAATAAAATAGTAAATTTGCCGAGTCGGCATTGCTATCGAGCGAAATGTAAATGTTTTCATATATTTCCGGGCAAATATCCATCGGTTGTATTTTTGCCGCCTCGCTTCCCTGGTCAATAATAAACCTGGAGCGTTAATTTGCGAAATCTCGTTAGCATGCAGGCCGTGTCATCGGATCTAATATTGCATCGCCTTTAAACTTTAACGCCGGCCTCCTCTGAATCCTCGGATTTGAATTCTCATTACCTCGAGCCTTGCACGGAATAGGCGGGAGGTTAATCGACCTCATTTCCGCCCACACCTGACCGATTTTTGCTAATTGGGCGCTTTCCTTCTGTCGCAAAGTCCGGATTTGGCCAAAAGCTCACGACCTGCACCATCGAATTGCTAATTTCCTGGACTCGGGTGATAAATGACGAAAAACACAGATTAAAATTTAAAATGAGGCTCGGCGAAGAGTTTTAATACCGAATTTACATATTCTGGGTTAATCGGTACGATCGACGAAAACTTTGTCAATTTTTAGTTTGGCCAAATTTAATTAACGCGACGTTTGAGAGATTTAGAGACGACAAAAAGCGACTCAAGGATCTCGGGGGATTAACACACAAGCGGATTTTTGTTGCGCAACAGGCTTTTATTTAATGGACGGTGGTTTCGATCAATTGCAAAAACAACAAGTTTTTAACAATGCTTCTAGAGCAATTATTAAAATTTAGAGCTTTTTTAATCTCAAAATGGCAGAAAATACTTTTTTTTAACTAAATACAGTTTTTTCCAAGCAAGATGTCACTAAAGTTGCTGTAGTTGTCGTTATCGACCACCAGCATATTGCAACAATAGCCGAGTCGACTGACACTAAATATCCACCAAACCCGAAATCTGACAATTAGAACAAAAGCTTAGGTCGGGAAAAGTTGCACCTTTCTGAACAATAGAATGGAGGACACAAAGGACTCAACAAAAAAAAAGTAGTTCAGTCTGGATTTATCATATGTCTTGAGTTGACACAAAACCAAATCTAGTTTCACGTATTTTACATATAAAATAAATTAATGTTTCTAAGACTGAAAGATAAATTAATTTAGAAGCGACTGGTCTTTGTTTCAAGTCGCTAAAACCAATAGTAAGGTCACAAATCACTTTTAAAATTTTTGAGACACAAATTTTGAATTTTTGTCAAAAAGACCTAATTTTATTATCAAAAAAACAAAATATTTTGTTGTCGATTGATGAAACTTGTAGAAAACTGTACGCTGAATTGATTGGTGTTTATTCTAAAACGTTCCGACTTATAATAATGTCGCAAATCACATTTAAACTTTTTTTGGAAAAAATCAAAATTTTCTAAAAAAAAGTTTAAATGTGATTTGTGACCTTATTTTTAATCAGAGCGACTTGAGACAAAAATTATTTGATCTAACAGACAATTTTCCATTAGGATCAATATTTATTTTGTAATGTAGACAGTTAACATTTTATTTATTTATTTTTTAAATTTAAACATGATTTGCGATGTTACTATTTATCGTAGAAACTTCAATTAAAAACTGTTTTATGTGGTTTTTATTCGTTTATACATCTGTTAATAAAATTTTAACTGATTTCGTTTATGAAATTGGATTGTGTATCGTCATTTTTTTATTCCAACAGGGATGAATATATTACGTTTCTTGAGTTCACACAAAACCAAATCTAATTTCACGTATTTTACATATAAAACAAATTAATGTTTCTAAGACTAAAAGATAAATTAATTTAGAAGCGACTGGACTTGTGTCAAGTCGCTTGAGCCAATAATAAAGTCACAAATCACTTTTAAAATTTTTGAAACACAAATTTTGATTTTTTTCAAAAAGACATAATTTTTATATAAAAAAAAAACACAAAATATTTTGTTGTCGATTGATGAAACTTGTAGAAAATTGTTCGCTGATTTGATTGGTGTTTATTTTAAGACGTTCCGACGAATAATAATGTCGTAAATCACGTTTAAACTTTGTTTGGAAAAAATCAAAATTTTCTAAAAAAGTTTAAACGTGATTTGTGACCTTAATTTTAATCGGAGCGACTTGAGACAAAGATTATTTGATGTAACAGACAATTTTCCAGTGGTATCAATATTTATTTTGTAATGCAAACAGTGGACATTTTATTTATTTTTTTTTAAACATGATTGGCGATGTTACTATTTATCGTGGAAACTTGAATCAAAAACTGTTTTATTTGCTTTTTATTCGTTTATACTTCTGTTAATAAAAGTTTAAATAATTTCGTTCATGAAATTGGATTGTGTATCGTCATTTTTTTATTCCAACAGGGATGAATATATTACATTTCTTGAGTTGCCACAAAACCAAATTTAGTTTCACGTATTTTACATATAAAATAAATTAATGTTTCTAAGACTGAAAGATAAATTAACTTAGAAGCGATTGGTCTTTGTTTCAAGTCGCTAGAACCAATAGTAAGGTCACAAATCACTTTTAAAATTTTTGAGACACATATTTTGAATTTTTGTCAAAAAAAAAAATTTATTATCAAAAAAACAAAAATTTGTTGTCCATTGATAAAACTTGTAGAAAATCGTCCGCTGAATAGATTGGTGTTTATTTTAAGACGTTCCGACGAATAATAATGTTGCAAATCACGTTTAAACTTTTTTTGGATAAAATCAAAATTTTCTAAAAAAAGTTTAAATGTGATTTGTGACCTTATTTTTAAGCGACTTGAGACAAAAATTGTTTGATCTAACAGACAATTTTCCATTGGGATCAATATTTATTTTGTAATGCAGACAGTGAACATTTTATTTAATTTTTTTTTTTAGGCGTAAACTTTAAACATGATTTGCGATGTTACTATTTATCGTGGAAACTTGAATCAAAAACTGTTTTATTTGGTTTTTATTCGCTTATACATCTGTTAATAAAATTTTAACTGATTTCGTTCATGAAAGTGAATTTTTTATTCCAACAGGAATGAATATATTACATTTCTTGAGTTGACACAAAACCAAATCCAGTTTGACGTGTTTTCCATAAAAAAAATGACAATATTAATACCTACTGTAAAAAATAATTTAATTTAGAGGTGACTGGTTCTTGTTTCAAGTCGTTAGGGTCAATAGTAAGGCCACAAATCACTTTTAAAATTTTTGAGATACAATTTTAAATTTTGGTCAAAGAAACGCTAATGTTTCATTAAGGAAGTACAAGATTTTGTTGTGGGTCAATGAAACTTGTGGAAAATGGTCCGCTGAATCGATTAGTATTTGTTTCAAGACGCTGCAACTAATAGTAATGCCGTAAATCACATTTAAACTTATTCTGAAAAAAATCAAAATTTTCTAAAAAATGTTTGAATGTGATTTGTTGCTTTATTTTCAATCGGAGCGACATGAGACAAAAACTGTTTGATTCAGCGAAAAATTTTCTACCAGAGTCAATAAATATCTTTTTAATAGTTATTTTCTATTACGCAGTAAGTGGGCTATTTCATGCATTTTTTCTTTTAATTGCAAAAATTTTAAAAGTGATTTGCAATGTTACTATTTATCGTAGAAACTTGAATCAAAAACTGTTCTATTTGGTTTTTATTCGTTTATACGTCTGTTTATTTTGTTAATAAAATATTAATTGTTTTCGTCCATGAAATTGGATCGGTATCGTGTTTTTCTTTCATCCCAACAGGGAATTCAGTCTGAATATATCACATTTCTTGAGATGACACAAACCAAACCAAATTTGACGTTATATGACGGATAATTAAAGTGGAACAGTTCCGTTTTTATAATTGAAAAGTTTGAGATAATAAGAGGGAATCTCGAACGGTTTCGAGAAATAATTACATAAGCGGCAGACTGAAATGGATCTGGAGTGCTTCGAGAGGATGAAACAAGAGAAATAACTCACTTGTTTTGAATTATTCGATTAATAGTAAACTTGAGCCGAAAACCTATAAAATTGTCTTGATTTTGATGTTGTTGTTAACGACAAAAATAAAAACTTTTGCTTTATTAAGCTTTTTATTACACTAATTTACCTCCACTTATTTCTTAAAACATAATAAGAATTAAAATCGTTACGCTTACGATAATATTATCGTTTCGTTTCGAATTCACGCTTCAATTAGGGGTCATCAAAGCTGCTAAACGAGCTAATTATATTGAGTTTGTCACTCTCGAAACTTATTTTTACAGAAATTACAACAAAGTACAAACTGTTAACAATTTTTACTGGAATCTCTTGTTTAGCTTTAAACGAAGCTTGTAACAATGTAATTGTTACAAAATTACAAGACTTTACAATAAATTTGAAGTTTTTGGGGCGTTGTTTACTCGCTTGGTGAAAAACCGCGATTAATTTTTAACTCGGCCACCTCAATAAAAACTTTTTTTTTATATGGTATAAGTGCCGGTCCATTTACTTAGTCGTGAAAAACAGCCTGTTGAAAGTTTTTCCTCTCGTCTCTTGCATATTCATGTCGGGGTTGTTTGTTTATGAAAATGCATCCGGAATTAAAGACTTTTCACTGGTAATTCAATTGTAATTTTTATTCATGACTCGGCCAAAATTGGATTAGAGAATTCCAAGTCACGTCTTTGATTAGACATCAATAATTCATTTGGTGGCTGTTCTCGCTTTAATATTTTTATTTATCCTTCCGCCTGTTGCACTCGAAGATTTGTAAAGACATAAGTGACAAGAGCGCCTATTTTGGGCCGGAATTTCGCGATTTTAATAAAAGACATATGAGGGACGTCGAGTCGTTACTTTATTCATGCGTCGAAATAAAAATTTTACGACGAGGCGCACAAAACCGAAATGGAATTCTTTAGAGGCGTAATCACGGAAGAAAAGAGAAACCGGGGGCAATTATTGTATCTCAAGACTAAACACACATGATAAAATGCCGACGTTAATTGAAGTTTTTGTGGCGAAACGATTTGAAAATGATTTCTAATTTTCATCACAGGATTCGGTGAACTAATTGATAAATTCTCCGGCGACGGAACGAGATTTATAACGCGGCATTTTACCTAACGAAAAATTACGGATGTATTGATTCGCCTGTGTTTGTATTCGCTTCGTTACGGTTGCATAACTTGATTGAGAAACAAAACGCATAATAAGACAAAGCCCATTCCATTTCAGCTCACTACTTACACAATTTATGTAATCAGCTACGTAGTATTGTGAAATTTTGTAATTATACCAAAATTACCCAAAAATTGCATTCTTGGAATTGATTAAATAGATGTTTAGTTTGATTTACACTTTATTGCGAAGCATTGTAATCGGCAGTAAACGTTTGTAATTTAATTTCAAAACTGAAAAAAGTACGTAATAAATGTACGCAGTTTGTAAATCATTGTTGTATAAATTTGTAATCATATGTAAAGTTTTGTAATTGTAATTACTATTAATGTAAAACAATGGAAACGAATGAACCACAAACGTTAACACAATAAATACAATAATACACACAATAAATGGTTAATTGTAAAGCTTTGTAATCGACCGTAAATGTTTGTAATTTAATTTTAAAATTGAGAAAAGTACAAGCAGTTTGTTGTACAACTTTGTATTCATATGAAAAGTTTTGTAACTGTAATTGCTATTAATGTAAAGCATTGGAAATTAATGTAATCAACCACAAACGTTAACAAAATAAAAATAAAAAATTAACATTTGTAAACTTTTGTAATCGGGGTTTTTATGCGGGTAACAGTCTATGATTTGTAATTTATTGTAAACTGCATTTTTACTGTTATAGTAACTTATTTCAAAGGATTCAAATAAGGCATTCTAAACTTTGAAGAATTTAGTAATTTTGGTAATTACATTTACTACAATTACATTCTTGGAATTTATTAAACAGATGTTTAGTTTGTCTTCTTGTTTATTGTAAAGCTTTGTAATCGGCCGTAAACGTTTGTAATTTAATTCCAATATTAAAAAAAGTACAAAAAGTTTGTAATTCATTGATGTACATTCTGTATTCATATGTAAAGTTTTGTAATTATTGTAATTGCTATTAATGTAAAATATTTGAAATTATTGTAATTAACCACAAATGTTAACAAAATAAGACTTTGGTGATATTTTTTTATAAACATTAAAAATTGACAATTGCAAACTTTTGTAATCGAGGTTTTTATGCAGGTAACAGTTTATGATTTGTAATTTATTGTGAACTGCATTGTTACTGTTATAGTAAGTTCTTTCAAAGGCTTTAAATAAGGCATTCTAGACTTTTAAAAATTTAGTAATTTCGATAATTACATACAATTACATTCTTGGAATTGATCAAATAGATGTTTAGTTTGTCTTCCAATTACAAGGCTTTATAATAGTAAAGTTTTGTAATCGGCCGTAAACGTTTGTAATTTAATTCCAAAATTGAGAAAAGTACAAGCAGTTTGTAATCCCATGTTGTACAACTCTGGAATCATATGTAAAGTTTTGTAATTGTAATTGCTGTTAATGTAAAGCATTGGAAATTAATGTAATCAACCATAAACATTAACAAAATAAAACTTTGGTGATATTTTAATAAAAATAAAAAATTAACAATTATAAACTTTTGTAATCGAAGTTTTTATGCGGGTAACAGTCTATAATTTGTAATTTATTGTAAACTGCATTCTTAGTGTTATGGTAAGTTATTTCAAAGGCTTCAAATAAGGCATTCTAGACTTTTAAAAATTTAGTCATTTCGGTAATTACATTTACCACAATTACATTCTTGGAATTTATCAAATAGATGTTTAGTTGAACTTCCAGTTTTTGTAAAGCTTTGTAATCGGCCGTAAACGTTTGTAATTTAATTCCAAAATTGAGAAAAGTACAAGCAGTTTGTAAATTATTGTTGTACAACTCTGTAATCATATGTAAAGTTTTGTAATTGTAATTGTCATTAATGTAAAACATTGGAAATTAATCTAATCAACCACAAACGTTAACAAAATAAAACTTTGGTGATATTTTATTTTATTTTTAACATTAAAAATTAACAATGATAACAGTCTTTGATTCGTAATTTATTGTAAACTGTTAAAGCAACTTATTTCAAAGGCTTAAAATAAGGCATTCTAATCTTTTAAGAATTTAGTAATTTCGATAATTACATTTACTACAATTACAAATACTAATAAGCAGTCAATATCTGACTAATTGGCGTTTTTGTCATAAATGAATTTGTAAACAGTTTGTAATGTGTTGTAAACTTTTGTAATTACTAAAATTTCTAAATAAACTTCTGATTTGAATTGTAGAAATTTGTAATAACTTCACTTTTGTGTCACTTCTGTGCTTTTGTGACTTTGTAATTTTAAATTGCTTGCAATTCATAATATTTATTTTAACGCAAGTTTTTAACGCAACTTTCTTAATTTCTTGTTTACCCTAAATAAGCATTCGCAATTATCAAGCCTAATTAATCTAAACTTATTGTTGTCACGAGAAAACCCTCAATTTTCACAATAATTACTCTCCTTTTGTTGATTTTCTCTCACAAAGACGTTCATAGTTCCTCTCTGAAATTTTATTTCATTCGTGTATGTAATCCTTTCTGAAAAAGTCACCAAAGTCGCAATGAAAGCCTCGAATCTTCCATTCCAAAGAGGAATTATCCAGATTTGTAATGGCTTTCCGCCATCGAAAAATCACATTTTCCCGATTGAATCGGGTTTGTTTTCGTACCAGTGTGTGCAACTGTTTAATGTTTGTTAAATTTCTCTACGATGGAAATAATAAAAGGCCGACTTTGGTTACCACCTCGCTTCATCGCTCTCTTCCTGCAAGAAGGCGCAACAAAATCAATATGGTTTCAGTGTGGTACGTCGCAAAAGGGGCGGTGCCGATTGTTACGACTATATTTAAAACAGCAGTGATGAAAAAAAAGTTATTTGATCGCGATCCGGGTTTTATAGAACAAACTGTTGATTTTTTATTGTGCTGCGAAGACGACCAATTCCCAAATTTGTCACAATTATGTGAAATTACAAAATAGAAAAACTTTTTATCAGTTATTGGTGATTTAAATCCATTTCAAGGTCACAGAAAAGACGGTTTTTGACCGAAGATCCATTAAAGTAGATTTTAAAATTTTAAAAAAATCTGTGATAAATTGAAAAACAGCTTACTAAGATTGTTTTATTTTTTTGAAGTTTAATTCTAAATTATTTTTTCGGCTAAACAAAGAACAGAATCTTTATTTTGAAACTTGATTTTTCTATAAAATTTGCTAACAAATTGATTTGTTTTTGTTTCAAATTTGTACAATTATTAGCAACGCCGTTAATCACTTTTAAAATATGGTTAAATTAATTACAATGTTTAGTGATTCAAATCAATTTCAAGGTCACAAGAAGAAAAAAAGTTAAATCCAATTAATGTTAATCCAACTAATGGTTCTGAACCCTTTGCTGAACAAATTGATGTTTGGTTTAAGTCTCTGCAACCAATAATAACACCACAAATCACTTTTAAACTTTTCCGAATAAAATCAAAATTTTTCGAACAAAATTTGCAAAAAATTTTGTTTAAGATAAATGTTCTCATACGGAATCTCAAAGAATTATCAGAGGAACCTGATGTACCAACGAAGTAAAAAAAGCAATTGAAAAGGGTTACAAAATAATAACTATTGATGAAGTTTGGCATTTTTACGAAAAATCATCAAATTTATTTAAAGGATATGTGAAAGCGTTTATGAAAATGAAATTAGAAACAAGCCCTTGGCAGGATGATTTTGAATCAGAAGAAGAATATAGAAAAGCTGTAAAAGAAAATCTAGGTATTGAATTGGGTAAAATAGAAAATAACCCTGGAAAGAGGGCTGTTGCGAAAATATTCCTTATGGGGTAAATTTGGGCAAAGACAAAATATGGGTGCAACAGAATATGTTACAGATGTTAAAAGGTTTTATGAAAATTTATTAGGCGAGAAACTTGATAATATACGTATAAACGATATAAATGAAAATATGTTACAAATTGATTATAAGCTAAAAGATTGCTATATAGAAAACGATTTCAATACCAATATATTTATAGCTGCTTTTACAACTGCAAACGCAAGACTAAAATTATACAAAATGTTAGATAAATTAGGAAAAAGCGTAGCATATTATGATACAGATAGTATTGTATATACAGAGTGAATATAAAGTATGGAACCAAGCGGTTTTATTTTTAATCATTTGCCTCCAGAAAAAAATAATTAGTATAAAGTAAAGTAATATAAAAAATGTGATCGTATTTTCAGAACGAAATTTTGTTTTGTTTTTGAGTTATACGATTTTTTTTGTCAAAATTGCAATTAATGTAAAAAAAAAATTGAAAAAATTAAATATAAAGTAGCTAGTTGTAATCCTTTGAGTATAGCTTTTATGAGAAAAATGATTTTATAGTGGGTTGCCATTTAAAAAAATATTTTTTTTTGTAGAACTCAAAAACAAAAGGAAATTTCGAAAAATTTTATTCTTGTTAAATCATCACATTTTTATAGTACTTTATCACTCATCAATTAGTTTTTTCAAAAAATAAATAGTTTAAGCAAAAAACGTTTGGTTCCATACTTTTATTTTAGAAAACTTTGATACAATACCGTTTGGATATTAATTCTTTTCGTTGTTAATTAACAATGAATAATTTATTGTACAGAGTGGTTATAAATAATTTTCATCTAGCCAGCTTTGAAATTTTTTTGCATGTAACTTTATTTGTGCCGCTCTACTTTCTTGAAAGCTCTAGTTCTGTCATTATTTTCGAAATAGACGCTTAGTAAACGGCGATTTTTTAATTTTGAGTTAAAACAAGTAGGTACCTCTATTTTCGTAAAGCGGCATTTTTTATTTTACATGGAAAATTCACAGCTGGCTAGATGAAAATCATTTATAACCACTCTGTATAATGTAAATGGAAAAATTTATTAAATAAATTGGCTCTCTGGACTGACTTCATAATAGTTTTGGAATAGTAGGAAAAACAATTGACCAATAATGAAATAGGAACACTATAATGAATTAATACTTGCCATTTATGCAACGAGTTATACATCCAGCTGGAAGCCAATCTGAGTTTGCTCGCTGTCAGTGATGCCAATTTTTCAATTTTTTTTTGATAATCTAGGGATTTTTTACATTTTAGGTAACTAAAAGCCGTTTGCGTTTTTCGCATTGCCAAGTTTACTAATTATTGCAGTTCATTTAATGTTTTAGACGAATATTTAAAATTTATGAAATCCCATAATTTATAAGTATAAATAAAAATTAAGTAGGTATCTAAATATGCACGTTTATTTGAATTTGTTTTAATTGACTTGTATTTAATTTTTTTATTTCTTGAGTAAAATTTATTTTAATTTATTGTTAAGTTATTTATTGATTTTTTGTTGTTTCTAGTTAACACATTTTTACGTTGTATTTATATTATATTACTCAACAAAATAGGCCTATAAAATAGTACCTTTTTAATTTTTTAACTAGTTTAGGGAATTCTAGGGAATTTAGAAGCTACAATCTAGGGACAAGCGCTTAATCTAATCTGGCAACACTGGTTTGCTCGCTGTTTGATCTGTGGAGTTTGCGCAGCGTGATGCTTAAGGCTGTAACCTCACATTTTTAGCACATATTCCCTGTTTGTGGGTCGTGAAAGAATGGCAAAAGGTAAGAGCATATCAACCAGCAAAAGTAAATTTGAACCGAAATATTTTAGCAATTTTTGGTCACATACATTGCCCAGGTAACGACAATGATATGGCGGATGCGGCAGCAAGGCAGGCAGCAGCCCTTGATCTGTTTAAGAGACAATGCCTTTTAGCGGCTAGTGTGGAGGAAGTTGTTGGCATTAGAGGCAGAGGACGAAACAAATGTAAATGGAGAGTGAGATATACCAGAAATACGAATACAGGATATCTCCAGATGGATGGCGAACAACTGGCGTTGGATATTATGAATAGGAAGCCGAACAATACGGAGATTGTTGAAAAATTCAGATGTCTATATCCCCCATTCATAGAACTAACTTACTCTTGCAGATGTAGATGCAATGTATCCCGAACATCAAGTATGCCAATTAAAAGATGTGATTCTGTTGTTAATTTAAAGGTGGAGGAGAATTTGGCTAATTTAAAGAAGGAGGATCTCCAAGAATAAGGGCTCATTTCATAATCAATTTACCAATTGATGCTTAGAATGCTATTATGTGAATTTAATGTTATATGAACTATTACATCCTAGCCGTAAGTTAGTAAACAGAAATGGACAGAATTGGCTTTTTTTTGTATGTATAGAGTGACGTTAATATTCTAGGTACCTAATACAAGTGTTAGGGTCAATTTTTTATTTCAGGGAACCTGTGGCTGTAATTGAATAAATTGAATAAAGATAAATATTTGTTGAAATATGTATTAGATATTCATTTGTATTGTAGATTTTTTAATTTATACCGGGTGGGGCATCGGTTACGCGCACTTGATAAATCGCAACTTCAAATTAATTAAAACTGGCGATATTTCATATACCTAACTAATTATTGATAGGGTATAATTTGAGAATTTTTCTCATTTTTTTGGATAATAAATGAGTCCGTAACAGTTTTGTGTGTTTTATGAATACTTTCTGTTAATTTACCTATAAAGTTTTTCCACTAAATGAATCTGTGCCTGTCAGCGCATCAAACTTTGTTATCACAATTTCAAATTTTGACTTGGTTAGCCAAATAATCGCTTTTTTTATTTAAACACAAACCAGATCCGTGATTTATGACAAAATGGTATAATTTGCCAACAAAAGAATCATTTATTGGTAGCCGACCGCTTTAAAGTGTCTTTTTGTTGTAAACCTTGGAATCGTACCCCAATTGCAGTTCCCCATTGTCATCTAAATTTACGATGGCACAAGTAGCAGGTCATAAATAAAAATGATTTTCAAAGTTAAGATGGAAAATTGCGTTTAATTCAAAATCTAATTGGTATTTTTTTTCTGATTTTGTAAACAATTGTAGGAAGTGAATCTGCGTAGGTCAGTATGAAAATTAGAATTAAACTTTTTGGGAGAAAATTACTTTTTATTTTTTTGGCTTTGTTTGTGAATGAAAAATTACCAAAAAATTAGAGAATGTACCTTAATAATGCCCAGGTAAGTATGAAAAAATTCAACAATTTTATTTAATTAGAAGTGGGGATTTTTTTTTTGGACGTAACGGATGCCGCACACAGTATACCTACTTTAAAAACAGGGGTGTGATGAATCTACTTCGCTTATGAGGACTTGCCCGAATTTTAACTTTAAAACAAAAGTACCTTGAAGAACGGGGTTCTAAAAGGACCTTATATGTTTAGTTTTTTTATGAAAATTTTATTCAATGAGTTGATTTCTAGAATCATTAAATTTGTGCTGAACAGACCCACCTACATGAGTTTGTATAGCATGCTTTCTAACTTATAGAAACAGGGCAAAATCTTTGAAAAATGTTAAGTTTAAAATATACCTTAAAATCGGGGGTGTTTTCACAATTTTTTCTGCTTTTCAGTTTACTCTTGAAAATCGGGGTGTTTTTACGATTTTTTTTGCTTTTCTGTTAACCCTTGAAAATCGGGGTGGTTTGCTTAAAAAGTAGCTGTTTTTTAAAGGGGCCTTCTTACTACTAAGATTGTTTTACTTTTTTTAAGTTTAATTTTTGAAAATTATTTTCTATTTTTGGATAAACAAAGAACATAATCTTTAGTTTGAAACTTGATTCTTGTATGAAATTTACTGACAAATCGATTCGTCTTTGTTTTAAATTTGCAGAATCACTAGAAAGGTTTTTACTTATTTTTAAAATTTGGTGAATCAATTAGTGACTCAAATCAATTTCAATGTCACAGAAAAGATAAAATTTTGAATCCAATTTTTGATTTTAATATAGAACCTTTTGCTGAACAAGCTGATTTTTGGTTTAAGTTTCTACAACCAATAACCACAAGTCACTTTTAAACTTTTCCGAATCAAATTAAAAATATTCGAAAAAAAATGCAAAAAATTTAGTTTGAAATTTTAATATTATCTGACTGTAAGTCAATAAAGCAGATGTTGAGGTTTTGACATATTCTGTGAAAGGTTGAAAATAGCGGACTAATATTGTTTAACTTTTTTTTTAAGTTTAATTTTTGAAAATTATTTTAGTTTCTTGGCTAAACTTCATTTTTCTATAAAATTTATTGACAAATCGATTCGTTTTCGTTTTAAATTTGGAGAATTAATAATTACTTTTAAAATGTCGTGAATCAATTTAGTGATTCAAACCAATTTCAAGGTCACAGAAAATATAAAATTTTGAATTTAATGAATGGTTCTAATGCAGAATTTTTTGCTGATGAAACCGATGTTGTGTCAAGTCTTTGCAACCAATAATAACACTACAAATTACTTTTAAAACAGTACGAATCAAAATAAAAATTTTCTTTTTCTAAAAATTTTTTTAAAGAATTTTGTTTAAAATTTTAATATTATCTGACCATGAATCATTATAGTAGAGAATAAAACTTTAAAAAATTGTGTGATAACTTGAATCACAGCTTATCACGATTATTTTACTTTTTTTTTTAAGTTTAATTATTGTTTATTTTATTCTAGTTTCTCGTCTAAACGAAAGACAGCATCTTTAATTTGAAACTTAATTCTTGTATGAAATCTACTGACAAATTGATTCGTTTTTGTTTCAGATTTGTAGCAATGCCATTAATCACTTTTAAAATTTTGTTGAATCAGTTATAATATTTAGTGATTTAAATTAATTTTAAGGTCATGGAGAAAAAAGCAAATTTAAAAGATCTCTCTCTCTCTTACAATACAATAAAGTTATATAATTCTTCTCATTTGTTTAAAGAAAAACTTTCAATGAACAATTTTCGCTAAATGATAAAAATACATTTTTTGTACTTCTAGTTTTATACTTTTGCTTTTTGTTATTTTCTTATTGTTTTTAATTCCTGTTATACTTAAGTAGTTTTTCGTAATTTTAGTTAAACTGTATTGCAATTTTTCATTTTTCTTTTTTTCTTTTTGTTTTCTTTAGGGGGTTAGACTTCGCCTCCCGAGTTGTATTTACTTGTACTTACAATTCAATAAAGCCGCTATATTTTTATTATTATTATATAAAATAAAATTTTGATTCTAATGAATGATCGAATGCAGAATTTTTCGCCGAATAAATTGGTGTTTGGTTCAAGTCTCTGCGACGAATAACAACGCCACAAATCACTTTTAAACTAATTCGAATCCGAATCGAAATTTATTTAAAACCTGTTTTCGAGCCATGAAGCATGTCTATACCTTTCTTTTCCAGCCGTGGTATAAATATTTCATTTTCCGAAGTCTCCCAATTCTTTATCTAAGCCATACATCTTATTTCGCTTTATTAAAATCAATATTTACATGCATGCGACCGGCAAAAAAACACATTTGGCTCCCCCAAAGGCCCTGAAGAGGTTTAATGTAAACACATCGATGGCGAAAAAAGTACACAATCGAATCGATCGAGTGGTAATCAGCATCTCAGCGAGTTTAACGCTTGTTGGAAGAGTGTCTTTATCTCGAGACCGGATCGCCGAATGGCTTACTCGGCATGTGAGGGTCGAAATTTTCACGAAAATGCCGTTTCTATTTCCGGGTGTAATTTCCGGCGGACGGAAATTGCCCAATAATTAAACGATGTCGCCGCGCAAATATACAGTATGATGAAAAAAAGGCGCCCGTGTTAACCCACACGTTATAAGTGATCTTTTATTAAAGACGAATTCGAAGACCAAAATTGGATTTGTGCTCTTACACAAGGCGACAAAAATAAAGTCATGTCGTGACAACTTGACAAATTTTATATCATTTTGTTCGTCTCAGTAAGACAAATCAAATGCACTAAAAAAAATTTCAAATATTCCACACACTTTGAACTAATTAATTTTTTTCTAATTTAAATGAATTTAAAATATTTTAACTTTAAAAAATCATTACTCAATAACTATTAGGCCTATTTCTTTCAAATAAAAACCATTCTAAAGGGAAGGTTTTGCCCTTTAAGATGATATGAAATTTGAAATTAAATCTTGGCAAACTTTTCTTCGAACAGTGTTCGAAAAAGTTCGAAGTAAAACCCTACGAGTAAATTTTTTTTTCATCATTATTACCATCGTGTAGAGCATCTCCTTATTAGTTGTAATCTAAATTTTCAAAAAAATATACCGAGTAGTTTTCAAGATATGATTTTTTGAAGTTATGGTTTGTTAATCAAGCATTGCTCCCTATAGGAGAAATGCATGCTAATCTTACTTAAAGTTGCATTTTTATAAAAGTATTTGTTTTAAAACTCTTCTTTTGCTTAAAAATGGTCGATTGCATCTTCTTTGTTCTAATTACAATAAGCAAAAACTGTTTGTTTACTTAAAACAAATAAAGAGTACCTGCTTACTAATTAAAGCAAATAAAGAGTTTTTGTTCTAAAAATGATCACTGATCATTGAGCAAAAAGGATCTAGAAGTTTAAAGCAGTAGCTTTAAATATAAGAACAAATCTTTTTCAAATTAAATGACTTTCCATTCAGATTCCAACTTGTTCACTTTGTTCTAGCTTTCTGAACTTTTTTTTTGAAAATGTTTTCAGCAAATGCTTTTTCATCAGTTTCTACTGATGTTGAATGCAATAAGTCAGTTGCTTCGTGTGCAACTCTTATCACAACAACTATTACCTACAAGCTAACTGAAGTTAATCGTAGAATGTACCAGCAAAATATCAGGTGACTTATTGCATTCAACATCACTCGAAAGTGATGAGAAAGCATTTGCTCAGAACATTTTCAAAAAAAGTTCAGAAAACTAGAACAAAGTGAACAAGTCGAAATCTGAATGAAACGTGATTTGATTTGAAAAACATTTGCCCTTATATTTAAGGCTCGTGCCTTAAACTTCTAGATCTTTTTTGCTCAATAATCAGTGGTCATTTTTACAACAAAAAAACTCTTTATTTGCTTTAATTAGTACGCAGGTACTATTTATTTGCTTTAAGTAAACAAACAGTTTTTGTTTATTCTAATTAGAACAAACAAGATGCAATTGATCATTTTTAAACAAAAGAAGAGCCTTAAAGCTAATACTTTTATAAAAATGCAATTTTAAGTAAGATTAACATGCATTTCTCCCATATGGAGCAATGCTTGATTAGCAAACCTTAACTTTAAAAAATCATATCTTGAAAACTACTTGGTATATTCTTTTGAAAATTTAGATTACAACTAATAAAGAGATGCTCTACACGATGGTAATAATAATGAAAAAAAATTTACTCGTAGGGTTTTTCTTAGATTATTTCGATTTACTTCGAACTTTTTCGAACACTGTTCGAAGAAAAGTTTGCCAAGATTTAATTTCAAATTTCATATCATCTTAAAGGGCAAAACCTTCCCTTTAGAATGGTTTTTATTTGAAGGTAATCGGCCTAATAGTTATTGAGTAATGATTTTTTAAAGTTAAAATATTTTAAATTCATTTAAATTAGAAAAAAATTAATTAGTTCAAAGTGTGGACTTTTTGAAATTTTTTTTAGTGCATTTGATTTGTCTCACTGAGACGAACAAAATGATATAAAATTTGTCAAGTTGTCACGACATGACTTTATTTTTGTCGCCTTGTGTTATCAGTAAAATATAGACTTCCCTTTTTAGAAAAGAGAAATTCTATATAATTAACAGTTTTAAAATAATTTCATTGTGAAAGTCTAGATTTTGATACAGTTGACGGTGTTCTTAAAAAAAAATGTGTAAAAAGTCTATTGAAATAAACTTTATTGAAGATGTTAGGATACCATTTATTGGCTCCAAAGAAAATTTATCAATGTTGCAACATTGCAAGTATCCTAGGATACAGAAAATGTCCAAGTAATATTCAATTATTGGAAACGGTAGCAACAAAAAAATCAATTTTCAATGTTTGTTCTGTGAAATTTGAACAATTAAAGTCAAAATGTCAAAGATTAGAACAATTAATTGAAATCATTAGATACCTTACAGTTTTTTATTTAATGCGGGTGACTAGATACAAAAAATACCTGGGTGAAATAGTTTTTTAGTAAAAGAAAATTGTGTAATATTGCCGCTTTGTGCTGTTAGACAAACTGTTTAAATTTTAAAAAGAATCTATTTAGACTATTTTTGGAATGATGGTCACAATGTTTCAATAAAAAAGGACTCGCCTGTTTCAATCGTGGGCGCCTTTTTTTTTCATCACCCTGTATTTTAAATCAAGTTTAAATAAAACAGCATCGATTTTGGTGACTTTTCGACGTCGATGGCGGTTTTAGCAAGATGTGTGCTCAAGAAAGGAGACGTAATTCAATAACGACTCCACATACCGTTCGATCATTCCACTCGAAATGCACTCACGACATGTACAAACATGTCGACTGATAAAATATTCCGTTTCAGGCGGGGTTTCAGACGACTCAAGATATTCGAAACTGAGTCCATTTGGGCAAATTCCACCGAAATGTCATCGATTTTTCATGAAAACCTGAAAAAATTAACACCCGTTTACAGTTCGTTCCAATCGCCATAAATTTGTCGTCTCATCTTTATTGCATCGAAGATCTAAGCACGAGTAAATTTTTTCACGCCGCATTTATCACGATTATGTCAAAGACGAGACGAAGCTTTGAACATAATTCACTTTTGCACAATGGCGAATTTCCTCGATTTTGAATCCCTGTTTGTTTTTCCTGTAGATATTTTTAATGAAATGAAGCGTTCGAATGGACATTTGTTTAAGTGAATTTGCATAATTGCCGTCAAAATTCATCAAGTTGGCACAAACAAACCCTTTTCACTGTTTACACTGCATCAAACATTCATTTATGGTTGAAAAACAAGTTGGCCGCAATTAAACATCTTATTTAAAGTGCTTGAAAGTTTCAGATATTTTCAGGTGAAGGCAATTTCGGTTCTAAGCGAGTTAGACAAGTTTCCAGCATTGTGGCCTCGTATCGAACCCAATTAGTAGTCGAGTGTTCTATTGTTGGAATCGCGTTGAATAGATTTATTTCAGGAGTTTTCGGAACACTTTTAAACGTGGCAAAGGGGAAACATGACACGAGTTGTGGTGGCCGCCGTATTGACCTCTGACCTAAACAAACAGGGCTAAAAGTCAAAACTGCCCAAGAAACATTAAGTTTTGCCACCAGCTGAAAAAAAGTTTTCTACGAAAAAACTTATAATGTCAGCAAAATCAGTGAAATATAACAATTTTAAATTATTCTCGTCAATAATTGAGCAACAGGACTTGAATTAGTGACTCAGATCACATTTAAAATTAATAGCCTTGCTAATGATTCTGCAATTTGGCAGTAAATTTCATACAAGAGTCAAGTTTCAAACTAAAGATTCTGTCCTTTGTTTAACCAAGAAACTAAAATAATTTTAAACTTAAAACAAATCTCAACACCTATTTTAATGACTTATAATCATCTATCCTTTGTTTAACCAAGAAACTAGAATCAAATAAACAATAATTACACTTCAAAAAAAAGTAAAACAATCTTGCTGTTTTTCAAGTTTTCAGAAAATTTTTATTATCTAAGAGTACTATAATGACTTTTGATTGGATAATATTAAAATTTCAAACAACATTTTTTGCAAATTTTTTTCGAAAAATTTTGATACAATTCCGAGAAGTTTAAAAGTGATTTGTGGTGTTATTATTGGTTGCAGAAACTTTAACCAAACATCAGTTTGTTCAGCAAAGGGTTCTGTATTAGAATCATTACCTGGGTTTAAAATTTATTCTTCTCAGTGACCTTGAAACTGATTTGAATCACTAAACGTTGTAACTAATTCAACCATATTTTAAACGTGATTAGCGGCGTTGCTAATGATTATACAAATTTGAAACAAAAACAAATCGATTTTTCACCAAACTTTACACAAAAATCAAGTTTTAGATTAAAGATTCTGTCCTTTGTTGAGCCGAGAAACTAATTTAAAACTAAACTTAAAAAAAAGTAAAACAATCTGAGTAAGCCGCTTTTGAATATTGAAATTTCAAATTAAATTTTTTTTTTGATTTGATTGGGAAAAGTTTAAAAGTGATCTGTGGTGTTATTATAAGTCGCAGAAAACTAATAATGTCTGCAAAATCAATGAAATATAACAATTTTAAATTGTTTCCTTTAATACTTGAACAATACGACTTGAATTAGTGACTCAGATCACATTGAAATTTTTTTTTTTAATTTTGATTGGCTTCTCAAGAGTTCAAAAGTGATTTGTGGCGTTTCTATTGGTCGTAGAAATTTCAAATAAACACCAGTCGAATTACTGAAAAATTTTAAACAATAAAACAGTCATTGACTTGGCACTTTTATTGTTTTTGTGACCTTGAATTTTATTTGAATCACTAAACATTGAAATTGATATAATTTAATTTTAAAAGTGACTTATAGTGTTACTAATGATTAAACATATCTGAAACTGAAACAAAAACTACTTGATTTGTCTTTAAATTTTACATATATTTGCAGCTTTCGCCTTTTGTTTGGTCTTGAAGCTGGATCAAATTTCCGAAAACAAAACAATTTTTTTGAAAATTTTGGTAAAATTTGGAAATGTTTAAAAGTAATTTGTAGAATTGTTATTATTACAGAAACTTGCAATAAACTTGCACTATTTGATTCATCAGGAAAATTGTATTAATAGCTGTAATTGATTTGATAATTGTATGTTTACCGTGACCTTGAAATCGATCTAAATCTTTTTTATCTAATGTATATTTGTGAAGCTAAACCATTAGTTTAAAAAAATGTTTTTTTATTAAAAAAAAACAATATCAAATAGCTTAATTTTATAAAAAATGATTTGATAAAAATGGTGGATGCGCCGGGATAGCAAATAATTTATTCTAATTTTTTTAAATTTGGTTTGATTTAAAAATTTAAAAATAATTTTCGACGTTGTTATTGCTTGTGGAAACTTGAAACAAACACTAATCAATTCCGCCGAAAATTCTCTACAAGAATTCATCAACTTTCTGGTAATTTTGTTTAGTACATGGTTGCCATATGTAGCAAAAGTCCCAAAAATTAATGAATTTTACTACAAACGTATCGCTTTGCTTTTCAAGCAACAATTGCCGCCAGTAGGCGTATTTTAATCAGTGTTGCCATCACAGTAAATAAAATAACCCCGGTTTATCACCCTTCACCCATTATTTTTTATTTGCTCGTCTCCAAATGGTAGATTATTTACCCCTCGGTGTGATTCCTCCTCGTTTTAATCGTCCACCAAGTCCTACCTTTCGCTTTTTTGTGTTGTGTTTTTTCGCCTTGTCAGTCGTACCTTGGCATTTTTTCACCAGTGACATTCCAGCGTCATTTCAGGCGATTAATTAATGTTTCAGCGGTGAAAAACCGACACATTTATCGATCACCTTTTCAGTTTTTCACCACAACACACGTGACTTTAACACAATTGAAAATGTGTTTTTTGGGAGATTTTCAGCGCGTTTTCAGCGTTGAAACGAGCACGGAGTCTCGCCGCCGCTCTGAAACACACTGGCGGTGGCGGCGGCGGCGGCAGAGATGGGGCGGGGGGCAATTTTGACGCATGCAGACGCCACCCCTTTCAGGTTGCGTGAAACGAATGCCGCTGACTCACATTTGCTATGATGGCCGATAGAGGGATAGAGGGTTAATCAATAAGCGGAAAAATCGATTTTTCATATTCAATTCCAACTTAAAATAAAACCGAATCGATAAAAAAACAAAAAGAAAAGTGTGAATAAAAGTATAAATTTATCAAATTATAATGGATTTCCATGTAAAATGATTACAAGTAGTTTACACAAAATTAAATTAATTTCAACTTTTTTGTAATCAGAATTATTATTTACAAATTACACAATTCCAAATAAAAAAACAAATTTTATAGTATATTTAGTGTAATTACAATATATTTACAAAATAGCATAACTTATAAATCAACATTTCTATTTAAAATAATATTTCATTTTAATTACAATCTTAAAAATGCAATTACAATTATACAAAATTACAAAGAAACAAACTACATTTAAAAAAAATGCAATTACGTGTTGGTTTACAAAAAGATTACAATGTAATTACACAAGTTCTAAATTTATTGTAATTAAAAAAAAAATCTTACACTTGAGCAAAACTTGCAGAAATTCGCTATCAGCACTTTGAAATAGTTGTAATATTGAATGGCCAACTTCGACTTAACTGTTTTCGGTAAATATTAACTGAAAGAAAAGTTTCAACTGAAAACAGAGTCGTAAAAAATAATTTTATTTTTATGAATTATAACCCACCTTGACTCGCTTATTTTTAGCATCACATCGATCCTTTTTAAATAAATGATCGCGTTTTAATCACTAAGATTTTTTTAAATCGATTTCAATATTTTAATGTCAGTTTTTTTTATTGAATGGGTGTTAAATTTGGGGACGCGCTTGCGTCCCACTTCCGGTTCATATAGCGCCAATTATTCCGCAATCTTTTTTCTTCAACCGGAAACGATCGATTTTTCGCACAAATTTGATTTATTTTTGCGAATTTGTGACGATTTGGGAATGATTGTTTGGGGAATCGACTCAATTAACCGTCCAATAGCACGAGCAATTGAATACAGCTAATGGAAATCAATACACATGGGTAAATATTTATCAGTTTGTTAATAATAGGGAGCAGTTTTGGTCACAGTAGGCGGTGCAAAAGGTTAAAAAAACATGAAAATAATAATGTTTTGTTATTTTGATACATAATTTTACTATTAGCTCATTTTTGAACCCAAAAACTGCAAAATCAAAATTTTTGAAAAATTGTGATTCAGATTCAAAAAAGTTTAAATGCTATTTGTGACATTGATACTCGCCGTGGACAGTCGAAACAAGCACCAACCGATTCAGTGATGAATTCTGTTTCAAAATCACTCAAAATTCCCCAACATTGTTTTGAAACAATTACACGAAACTGTAAAATTGCCCATCTTGTAACCGATTTACTTCAAAAAGTTTAAACTTGATTTGTGGTTTTACTATCGGCAATAAAGACCTGAAACAAACACAAAAATATTAATGTCTAATCATTTTAATACATATTTTTACAATTAGCTGATTTTTGAACCCAAAAACTGCAAAATCAATATTTTTCAAAAATTGTGATTTAGATTAAAAAAAGTTTAAATGTGATTTGTGACACTAATACTCGCCGTAGACACTCGAAACAAGCACCAATCGATTCAGTGGAAAATTCTGTTTTAAAATCACTCAAAATTCCTCAACATTGTTTTGAAACAATTACAGGAAACTGTAAAATTGCCCATTAACGGATTGATTCGAAAAAGTTTAAACTTGATTTGTGGTTTTACTATTAACAGTAAAGACTCGAAACAAACGCCAATTGGGTATTTTGATTCTATTTTTTTATAGTTTCAAATGTTTCATTTTTCACTTGTCAGCAAAACGATTTTTTTTATTTAACAATTAAAAAAGCTATCCCAACAAAAGCAACTATAAATCACTCCTACAATGAAATAGACCATCCTTTGTTCTTCCTTTCTCTTGACATTGAATGATACAGTTAAGTCACGTTCACACGTTTTGTTTGTAAAAAAACTAAAACTTCCCAAACACGCTTTCAAATAAGCCCAATCGTGCTTGAAAAATGATTGATTGCGATGGAACTCGAATAAAATTTAAACTGGAGTTTGATTGATTGATAAGGAATTAAAATCTGCTTGATAAGAAATTGAAATGAAACGACAAGTAAAAAAAAGCGAAATTTTATTTACAGTTTGAGTAGTTACACTGGTTTTTCTTGTGGGAGTTGGTAGGCTATTAAATATCCCACAACCAACACGACGATAATTGCCACTAGAATAATAAAAAATCCCCAAAGGAGTTCTCGGACTGTCCAGTAGTCTTCTTTGACAGGTTCTGGTATATCTGGGACTTCTTTTGTTTCCATTTCTATATTGCTGTGACCACGATATGTCATTGTCTTCACAAGTCGAACAATAAAATAAATCACAAATTGTGACTTATCTTATCTCTTATCAAAGGAATTTAAAAAGGAAATAATCACTTACACAGATAAATATTATTAATAAAAATTAATTGACATTGACCCGTTTGGTTCAAAATGAACTGAGGTGTCCAAATCTGCAGGAATTATTCGACTGTGATTAGAGATGGACAAATTTTTAATGGCTTATTGAAAAAATTAAAAATTTCGGGTATTTAGAATTTTTCTTATGTAAAGTGATGCAGGAAATTCAAATTCAAGAGTATTATTAAGCTGCAGTATTAGATGTAATCAAAAACTTTCATTATTAATTAAAAAATATGAAACATTTTTTTTAAAACAAATGTTTTTTATATAAAATGAGACGAGGAATTTAAATCCGTAAGATTTTTTAAGACAGAATTACTAGTTTAAAAAAATAATAACAAATGTTTGGTTTTTGATTGTAAATCTAGCAAGCTGTAAGATTTTCCATATTTTCTAAAAAACCGCAATACACAAAGGAACTAAAATACGCCTATGTTATGTAAAATGCACTGAGGAATTCAAATCTTTCAGAAAAAAATCACCTAAATTGCCTAGTTTTAGAGATATAGGGTTTTAATGTTGAAAGATTTTTTTCAAAACAAATAAAGAAAGAGAAAAGAACACTTTTCTAGACTGATAAAGCATTTATTAATCCAACAATGAAAAAGGTTATTATAAAAATACTCTCCTAATTACAATGAGCATCACCCTCCGCACCCCCTCTCCTCCTGAAAACACAAAACACATCGAAACATCGAAGGTTGCAAGGGCCGAGTGTTTGCAGGAAATCGTGCTTGAAAAATCGACAAAAGACAAAAATTACTTCCGGTCACTTCCGTTCGACTCCATTGACGTCGTCATTTCAGTACTCGGTGATTTCACCACTTCACAATCGGGACTTTTCGTAAACATGAACGAATTGCGCCGAAAACCGGCTTGGTTTTCGACGATACTGACGAGGACTTCGGTGGAACTCCCGATTGCCATTGCAGGGACACTGGCGAGGCCTATTTCGGCCTCGGTGGACTTCATAGGACTCGAATCGGGCTTGGAGGAGATCTCGCGAGGCTCAGATCGCGATTCCCGATCGAAATTCGGGAGATATTTGGGCTGGAGGGGGAGCATGTCGACGCTACCGGTCGTGGCGGGGCGCGGCTGCAGCGGGAGGGTTGACACAGGCTCACTCCCTGCAAAAATACAGGAAACTGGAATCTCGATTCAAATCAGTTTGAAAGTTATTCGTCAAAGAAGAATCAAATTACAGGAATCTGTAAAATTACTTTTTGCCCAATCTGAGTAATTAAGCAAAAACGATAAAAATCGTATAGATTTAATGTCTAGAAACAATTTTTCGTAAAAATTCTAACAATGCCGTTGCTATAACTACCAGGAATCACTTTTAAAGTTTTAAAAAGTGATTCAAAAAAGTTTAAAAGTGATTTGTGACGTTTCTAATGATCATAGAAACGTGAAACACACACTAATAAATTCAACACCACCAAATTTTGTTCCAATATCAACCAATCAACAATCAGTTTGAAAGTTAATTGTGGTGGCGCCATTGATCAAAGAAAAATCAAATTACAGGAATCTGTAAAATTACTTTTTGTCCAACTTAAGTAATTAAGCAAAAACGATAAAAATCTTATAGATTTAGTGTCTATAAACGTATTTTTGTAAAAATTCGAACACTGTCGTTACTATAACTACCAGGAAATACTTTTAAATTTTTTTTAAAGTGAATCCAAAAAGTTTAAACGTGATTTGTGACGTTATTAATGATCGTAGAAACGTGAAACAAAGACTAATCGATTCGATATCAAATTTTGCTCCAATATTAACTAACTCCTTAACCAGTTACTTTGAAACTGCTACAGAAAATTGTAAAATATTATAACTTAAAAATTATTGATTGGAAAATGTTTAAACGTGATTTATGGCGTTAGTTTTAGTCGTAGAGACTTGAAATAAAAACCAATGAATTCGGCGGTAAATTAGTTGAATTAGTAACTTAGTTGAAAAAAATAAGTCAAAACTTGATAAAATTTTGTCAATCTTTACTTTGTTAAGTCATTTATAAATAATTTAGTTATTAAGTAACTGTGTTTTTACTTTGTTTTAAACTTAATCAAATAAAAAATCTCGACGCATCCACCATTTTACGTATTTAGGTATAATTAGGTATCATACCCTTAATTTTTGTTTATTGTCTATTCAAAATGTACTACACAACTTTTCAGCATTTTACCTACAAATCTCCTTTAAGGCAAAGTAAACAAAAAGAATTTTGTTCCAACAACATTTTTTGCGTTATCCATTATGGAAATAATTTCATAAATATTTACAAAGCAAATAAGGATGAATTTCACATCACAACCGGAAATCCCGGAGGAATCGGGGAGTTATTTCCAGCGTTATTATTATTATCATCTTTTGCCAAATTAAATTTCGCATTTTAAAAAAATAATCAAACTAAGAAAGAAACGCAAAAATGGAGAAAACTGTTTTTTAATTTAAAAAACAAAAATAAAATCTCACTATCGCAGTACTCCCAACTTAAAAAATTGCAATTTTTTTATGATAAAATTTGTTGAAAAAAATATTCAAAAACAATTCTGATTGTAGGAAAAATAGTTGATCCTTCAATGTTATTAAGCGTAGTAAGAAAAACTATTTTTTGTTTTTGTATTAAAAAAGGGAAAATTATTTTAGATTAAATTAATTCTCTAAAAATAATCCTAATTTTTTTTCTCATTTTTATTAAAGTATTGATGATCGTAGAAAAGTAAATCAAACAGTAGACGATTTGACATCAAATTTTGTTCCAATATCAACTAATTTCTTAACCAGTTACTTTGAAACAACTACAGAAAATTGTAAAATATTATAACTTAAATATGATTGATTCGAAAATGTTTAAACGAGATTTTTAGCGTTAGTTTTGGTCGTAGAGACTTGAAACAAAAACTAGTCAATTCGGCGGTAAATTTTGCGTCAAAGTCAGTTACCAGTTTGCTTATTGCCCCATTAACTTAGTTGCAAAAATAAGTCAAAACTTGAAAAATTTAAACTTTTCTAAAAGAGATTCAGATTTGATTTGTGACGTTATTATTGATTCTAGAAACATGAAACAAAGACCAGTCACTTCAGTTGCAATTTCCCTTCCAGAATCATTCATCTTTTGTTAAAATTACTTAGTTACAATTACAGGAAACTGTTTAGTGTTTATTGATCCAACATATTTCAAACTTGTTTTATAGATCGTAACGACGTGAAACAAAAACCAATCGATTTGGTTAATTGCGTTACAGGAACCTGTAAAATCGTATACCTTGAAAGTTGTAGGGTCCATTGTGATGCAAGACTGCTATGCTAGGGACCGAAGGGCCTTGAAGAGCCAAACTGATGACATTGACTCCGTTTACGTTTCCTGCAAGAGTTTAGTTTGCAGAAAATGCCACTAGAGGTCGGCAATTTTACCTAATTTGGCGCCACCGAAAGCATCTTTGAATACGGCCGGATGATGATGTTTGATTGCGTTCATTCGTCGATTTGTTGCTGTTTCGACTTTTTTTCGTCGAGGTTGTTCGACGGGAAGGACTCTTCTGCGTTTTTTCGGGAGTTTGGAACGAGCCTAAAAGGATTAGGAAAAAATGTGTTTTGAGATTTAAAAATGCGAGTTATCTTTGTTGTTAAGCCTGGCACAGGTGTATTTTTTTTTTAATGTAAAGCTTTATTGATTGTTTTAAATTCGTAGTAATCCCGAGCTGGAATTGAATCGTTTCGACTCAAATAACACAGATCAAAATTTAATTATTTTTTTGGCCCCCTTACCTGTGTGTGTGAGTAGAACATGGAAAAGTTGGAAACGATGACCGGAACCGGAAGTGCAATGGTCAAGACTCCGGCGAGGGCACAGAGGGCCCCCACGAACATCCCAGCGTAGGTTTTGGGGACCATATCCCCGTACCCCACTGTAGTCATGGTAACAATAGCCCACCATAGCCCCTCCGGGATGCTTTTGAAATTGTTTTTGGGATTCTCCTAAAACCGGGAATGACTCACAACATCAAGCTCCAAATCCCTCACCTCCAGTTTTTCAGCGTAGAAAATCAGACTGGCAAAAACGACAATCCCCAAAACGAGGAAAAACACCAATAATCCCAACTCTTTAGCCGACGCTTTGAACGTATGGATGAGGATTTTCAGGCCTGGATAGTGACGTGTGAGTTTGAAAAGTCGGAAAATTCGGATGATGCTGAAAAAGTCCAATATTTGCGACTTTTTCTCAAAGATGAGGATCATGTCGACGTAGAAACTCAAAGTGGCGGAGAAGTCGATGATGTTGACGGGAGATTTCACGAATTCGATCACGTTGGGGGCCACCTGAAACGGGGTTTGGGCCAAATGCACCAGTTTTCAACTGAAATTGCGTTATGCAATTAAAAGTGCAAAAATGGTGGATGCGCCGGGTGAAATTAATCCCATTCTACCTCAAAAAACTAAAAAAAGTGTTTTTTTTAATTAATACTAATGACAACAACAAAAGCAACTCTGCTTTAAAAAAATATTTTAATTTTACGTAAAATGCGTTTCCAATTGCTGTGAATTGAATAATCCTTCGATAGTAGTTACTAGGCAACAGCAAAGAGAGTCATTGCTGCTTATACAAATAAATTCGTTGCTAGGCAATTAAACATAGTGTTTTTTTCCGTGCCAACTTGACAATTCAGTGCAATTCCAAACAGATACTAAAGGGTTTTTGGACAAAGCAGAAAATAATAAAAATGGTGGATGCGCCGGTCTAAGTTTTTATCATCTTTTTTTTTTTATTTAATGATGTTTGAGTGCAAAAGCTTTGATATTAAAAATGAATTCGTGCAAAAATGCGTTAGTTTTCGAACAACTTTTCTTTCATAACTGTAATTGGAGTTTTTCCCCCAGTCAAACAAATGTAAAAATAACACTCAATTCCCGTCTTTATTTACTCACCCATCCGTCGATTAATTATTTATTTAGGCAAGCACTCGACAAACCCCATTGTGTCTTTCTCTCTCTTTTGGCTTCTTCTTTCTCTTATCCAGCCAAAAGCCGAATTTAATCTAAATTGTTTGTATTCATCATAATATCTCGTGTATAACCAAAGGCTAACAACTATGTTAATTAATTTAAATTTTGCTCGTTAATTAATCAAAGTTGAAGGTCGACCGACGTGACGCGAACGTTTGTCAAATGCAGATAACGTTGAAACGGGAAAATTGCGTCAATTTTAGATAAGAAAACGAGAATTTTGCACGATCAAAGCAGGCTTTGCACAGGTGTTTAATTAAATTACGAGTGATTTATGTGACGATTGGTCGAGGAGAAACTAAATCACAAGGATAACAGCCCCGACAGCCTTTGTGAAACAACAAGATTTATTATTAATATTATGATTACCACATTTCAAAAAAATAAAACTATTGTGATACGATATTATTTTGAAAGACATTTTTTATACAGAACTCGCACCACAGATCAATAATTTACCAAAACATTTAAACAAAGAATTTATTTTTACTTACATAACAAAATAGTAAAACTTTTAAATCTATAAATCCCAGAAGGGTAGCTCGAGGTATTTTTACTAAATTATATCGGATGTTAAGTTTCAAAAATAATACCAAAAAAAAAATTTGGGAATTTGATAGCGTGGAATCTACATGAAAACGAGCGGCAAAGCCGCGAGCCCCCTACAATTACCACAAAACAAATTCAAATTGACCACCGTTTCTAGTTTTATTTCTAATTATTAATCTTTATTTTGTTAAATAATTTATAAATATTTTAGTTATTAAGTAACTGTGTTTTTATATTGTTTCAAATTTAATCAAATAAAAATCCCGGTGCATCCACCATTTACGTACTTAGGTATCTTTAGGTATCAGTATTTTGAATTTTTGTTTATTGTCTATTCAAAATGTACTACACAAATTTTCAACATTTTACCTACAAATCTCCTTTAAGGCAAAGTAAACAAAAAAAATTTTGTTCCAACATTTTTTGCATTATCCATTATGGAAATAATTTCATAAATATTTACAAAGCAAATAAGGATGAATTTTACATCACAACCAGAAATCCCGGAGGAATCGGGGAGTTATTTCCAGCGTTATTATTATTATCTTCTTTTGCCAAATTAGATTTCTTATTTTAAAAAAATAATCAAATAAAGTAAGAAACGCAAAAATGGAGAAAACCGTTTTTTAATTTAAAGAAATAAAAATAAAATCTCATTGTCGCAGTACTCCCAACTTAAAAATTGCAATTTTTTTTATAATAAAAATTGTTACAATGCTATCAAGCGTAGTAAGAAAAAACATTTTTTTATTTTAGTTTAAAAAAGAATTATTTTAGATTAAATTACGAGTAATTCTCTAAAAATTATCCTTTTTTAATAAAACATTTTTTTAATCCTTTTTTATAAAACGTTTCTCATTTTTTATTAAAGTAAGAAGAAAAAATGTATTTTCTGCTGGTAAGTCAATCAGGATTTGATGTCATTTGCAATTTATTAATTTTGTAGTTTTTTTTTTAACTACAAACTGTCATAAAATATCAAAATTTAATTAAAAATTTGGCAAATAATAACTCGGTAATTAATCATCACAAAATAGAAAATTTTCTGTTTTTAGAGAGAAAATAAACAGAGCTACTCAGAAAACTCAAAACCTTCATTTTTCAGCGTAAAATTGTCTCCGAATTACAAATTTTGAACTGATTTTTGAATAATCGATTTATTAAGATTAAAGATTTTCAGCTGAAATGTCATTTGCAATTTATTAATTTTGTAGTTTAAAAAAAACCTTCATAAAAAATTAAAATTTGATAATAAAAAATGTCATAATTTTGACAAATAATAACTCAAGACTCAAAACCCTCATTTATCAACGCAAAATTGTCGAAAAAATCAAAATCCTAGTTTTGAACTGAATTGAAATTGAAATTGAAATAATCGATTTATTAAATTAAGTTAAATAATTATAATAATGCATATGTAACAGAAAAAACTAAATATGATGAGTTTCTAGTTTCTAAAAAATGCCTATTTTAGCAAATAACTCGTGATTAAGCGTCACAAAACAGAAATTTTTCTGTTTTTAGTAGAAAAAATGTAATTTCTCCTGGTAAGGATTAAAGATTTTCAGCTGAAATGTCATTTGCAATTTATTAATTTTGTAGTTTTAAAAAAACCCTCATAAAATATTAAAATTTAATAATAAAAACTGTCATAATTTTGGCAAATAATTACTCGGTAATTAATCGTCACAAAACAAAATTTTTTTTGTTTTTAGAGAGAAAATAAACAGAGCTACTCAGAAAACTCAAAAACCTCATTTTTCAACGCAAAATTGTCGAAAAAATCCAAATCCTAGTTTTGAACTGAATTGAAATTGAAATAATCGATTTATTAAATTAAGTTAATTAATTATAGTAATGCAGTATGTAACAAAAAAAAACTAAATATGATGAGTTGATGAGTTTCTGGTTTTTAAAAAATGCCTATTTTAGCAAATAACTCGGTGATTAACCGTCACAAAACAGAAAATTTTCTGTTTTTAGTAGAAAAAATGTAATTTCTCTTGGTAAGTTAATCAGGATTAAAGATATTCAACTGAAATGTAATTTGCAATTTATTAATTTTGTAGTTTAAAAAAACTGTCATAAAATATCAAAATTTAATAGAAAAAATAAAATTCTTTTTTCTCATTTTTTATTAGTAGACAAATAAATAGATTTCATCTGGTACGTCGAGAGGATTAAAAATTGTCAGCTGTAAAATTATTTGTAATTTTGTAAAAAGTAAAATTTTGAAATTCTTAATAAAACTTTCTACCTAAAAAATTGCTTTTTTCCCATTTTGAGTTTGTGGTATTTATCGATCGTTGACACAATGAAACGTGTTTTGAATAGCCAACTGCGATTTGTATGCGTCGTAAAGTGGCTGTTTGAGAAACTTGTCTTGCACAAGTCATTGTTGCAGTTTGAAAGGAGTTGTGCTAATGGCAGTTTAAGTTCCAGTGTTGCCAATCAAAGTCACAAAATTACTAATTTTTAATGGCTGAAAAGTCGAAAAATCGTTTTACTTTCACGTTATTTGTGATGTCAGTTTGCGTTTCGTCGTCAATTTCATCCAATCTCCGTGATAGAATTTCAGTCATTTTATTGATTCAAGTGCGTTCCCACAGGCCGTGTTTTCCTGTAATCTAATATGTAAGGGAGTAATAACATAATCGGAGCGTCCCGAAACTTTATTACGGTTATCTCTCCCTAAATTCGTCTCTTGTGTTTTTTGGAAATTTACTCACGATGAGTCTGACGACGAACTCGAATGTGAACCAGGCGTTGCAGATATGTTCAACGGTGAGAAAATTCGGGTGAGGATCGGTGCAATTGACGTCTTCGGTGATGTTTTTCCGGATTTGGTCGCAGTCGACGCGGAATCCGTGGTGGGTTTTCAGACAAAAGCACAACACTGAAGCGCAAATGAAGAAAATTGAGGCTCCGGCGACGATCTGAAAAAGTCCGGGTTTGGGGAAAAACGAGCTGAAAAGTCGCAATGCATGCGGAATTGCGTTAGATTTCTAATTAAAACGGCTAACGAGGGACGTGATATAGTGGGAGAAACGAAAGCAAATTGAGTGTGACGCTTTGATGCGACCATAACGGAGTTTATGTCTTGTGCTTTGCACTTGTTGGCTGCCCCGAGGCCTCTGAATTAAATATACAACAATGGAATTACAGAGAGGGAGCGGCTGAAAATTGGACGAAATTTTAAAAATTCATCCTTGGCTTTGGAAAATTGGCGAAGAAAAGCATTCCGGGCCCAGTTTTACCGAATAACCGAAAAAAATGGACTCAAAATTGAGAAAATCTTCCTGTTTCATAGAAAATTGATCAGTTTTGTGTTGTGAATTAAATTTTCAAAGAAAAACGCTTTTGGATTTTAAGAGTTTTAATTTTCAAATTTTTATATAAAATATATAATTTTCAAGTTATTAACCAATTTATCGTCGACATTCCATGCAAATATCCCAAGGATGAATTTAAGACAATTTTCGCTAATCCAAGAAGACTCAAAAACAGTACCTATTTTTCAACATAAAATTCTCTAAGAAATCCGAATCCGAATCTCGAAGTGATAGCTTCTGAATAATCGACTTATTAAAAATTACATAATTGATTAATGTATAAAATAAGAACCAAAAAAATTAGTTTCTTGTTTAAAAAAAAAAAGCGTTTTTTGGCAATTAACTCGGTGATTAAGCGAAAATGGACTCAAAATTGAGAAAATCTTCCTATTTCATATTAAATGGATCAGTTTAGTGTTGTGAATTAAATTTTCAAAAAAAAAAAAAAACGCTTTTGAATTTGAAGAGTTTTAATTTTCAAATATTTGCAAAAAAATAATGATTTTTTTTGTCTAACATTGTAAGAAAATCATACATTTATCGGTAACTAAGCGTCACAAAACAGAAAATTTTCTGTTACTAGAGAGAAAATAAAGAGAGCTTTTGATCGGTGTAAATCCTTATCAGTTACCTAAACACAAATTTTAAAAAAATGGGAAAAATAAAAAACTGAAAATTTTGAAATTAAAATATCTCATGATAAATAATTTTCAAGTTATCAACCAATTTTCCGTCGACATTCCGTGCAAATATCCCAAGAATGAATTTAAGACGATTTTCGCTAATCCAGGTATCCAAAAGACTCAAAAACAGTACCTATTTTTCAACATAAAATTGTCTAAGAAATCCGAATCCGAATCCGAATCTCGAAGTGATAGCTTTTGAATAATCTACTTGTTAAAAATTACATAATTGATTAATGTTTAAAATAAGTAGCAAAAAAGCGCTTTTTTGGCAATTAACTCGGTGATTAAAAATCACAAAACAGTTTTTTTTTTCGTTATTTGAGAGAAAATAAATAGAGCTATCCAACGATGTAAACTTTAATAAGCTTTGGTTAATAGTTCCGGAGTTATCAGCGAAAATTCATTGTGAATATCGACAAAAGAGAATTTTTAAAAAATCGGAAAAATAGAATACTAAAAATTGATGTTTCTAGACGTAAAATTCCATGAAAATTAGAATTTTATAAATTAAAATACTTCATGGAGAATAAATCTAAAACTGTTTTTGGCCAATCCACGACTCAGAAGCAATATTTTTTATTGTAAAGTTGGCTAAGAAATCCGAATCCAAATCTTGAAGTAATAGTTTTTGAATAATTGACTTAGTAAATTAATTAATTAATGTATGAAATACGAGTTAGAATCAAAAAAACTAAAGATGAGTTTTTAGTCCAAAAAGCGTCTATTTTGGCAAATAATAACTCGAAAATTTTCTGTTTTTAGAGCGAAAATAAACAGAGCTATTCAGTGGTGTAAACCATAATCAAACGAAAATTTCATATAAATCGGAAAAAAATCTAAAATCTCTTTAAATTGTTTTTTCTAGATGTAAAATTCTATGAAAATTAGGATTTTGTAAATACAAATACTTCATAATAATTAGTTTTCAAATTATCGACCAATTTTTTGTCAGCTTACTACGAGCAAAAATCCGGGGGATGAATTTAAGATTGTTTTTCGCTAATTCATATACCCAGAAGACTCACAAATCTCATTTTTCAACGTAAAATTGTCTAAGAAATCCTAATCCGAATCTCGAAGTGATAGCTTTTGAATAATTGACTTATTAAAAATTACATAATTGTTTAATTATACATTATAATAAGTAACAAAAAAATGAGTTTTTTGTTTTAAAAAAAGCACCTTTTTGGTTATTAACTTGGTAATTAAGCGTCGCAAAACAAATTTCTTTTTGTTATTAGTGAAAAAATAAATAGAGCTTTCCAGCGATGTAAAACTTAATTAGCAATGGTTAATAGTTCCGAAGTTATCGGCGGAAATCCATTGTGAATGTCGTCAAAATAAAAATTTAAAAAAATCGGAAAAATAAAAAGCAAAAAACTCCTCAAATTGATATATCCAGACGTAAAATTACATGAAACTTACGATTTGATAAACTAAAATACTTTAATCTAGGTATCCATCAGAGAGCTCAGAAACAGCATTTTTTGATGTAAAATTGTCTTAAGAAATCAGAATCTAAATTAAGACTGTTTTTCACTAATTCAGATACCCCGAATACTCAAAAACCACATTTTCCAACGCAAAATTGTCGAAAAAATCCGAATTACAATCTTGAACTGAGAGTTTTTGAATAATCGATTTATTAAATTAAGTTAATTAATTAAAATGTATGCAGTATGTAACAAAAAAAAAACCTAAATATGATGAGTTGATGAGTTTCTAGGTCCTAAAAAACGTCTATTTTAGCAAATAACTCGGTGATTGAGCGTTACAAAACAGAAAATTTTCTGTTTTTAAAGAGAAGATAAATAAAACTTTCCAACGATGTAGAGTTATCGGCGAAAATACATTGTCACTGTCATCAAACGTAAATTTTAAAAAAATCGGAAAAAAACCTGAAAGCTCTCCAAATTGGTTTTTCTAGATGTATAATTTTATGAAAATTACAATTTTCCAAATTAAGATACATTATGATAAATAGTTTTCAAATAATCGACCGATTTTTTGTCGGCCCATTCCGAACAAAAATCCGGGGATTGAATTTAAGACCATTTTTTGCTAATTCAGAGACCCAGAAAACTTAGAAACAGATTTTTTCAACGTAAAATTGTTTAAGAAATCTAAATCCAAATCTGGAAGTGACAGTTTTCGAATAATAGACACTTTTTTAATTAAATTAATTTATTAAAAATAGAAAATTTTTAAACGCTACTCTGTAACTTCACTCAATTTCCGGTTTTCGCTTTTAGTTAGAAAATCATTCTAAAGTGTTTCGCAATTTGTTTTGAAAGTTCCATTTATTGAGAAAAATCAGTTCAAACTCGTGACAACAGGCTTCCGAAAACTATGTCTTGTTTTATTTAAGAAATATTCCCGGAATCAACGATGTCGACAAAACCGCACAAATCTGTGTAGTTTACAAGTTTTTGACGAATTTAGACAACTCTACATTTGCCAGCATTCGTAATTTACCCGTCAATTAAGCTCAGTAGAAAATAAAACTTGCAAAATAGAAAAAAATACAGCTTTTTAACGGTGGCAAAACTAAAAGCTGCGACAAATTAACAGTTCCAAGGTTATAAAGCCCTGAAAAAATGACAAAAAGCTTCGCTACAAAGCTACAAAAGGTGCAAAAGCAGGCAAAATTAGTGCTTTCAGGCATGAAAAGTAGTAATGTTAATAAAAACGACAATCACATTTCGATGTTGGACGTTGATCGGCGGTACCTTAGCCGCGGACGAGGAATACGGTTCGTCGAAAAGCGCCCAAATTTTCGGTTTGAATTTTTGCCAAGTGGTCAAAGTCCCATTGAAATAAGCTTCCTCGTAGCCAAACATTCGGGCGACCTCTTCATCACTCGGTCTTTCTGTATCAATGTCGAGTTTATCCAAAATGGCGAGAGTCGCCTGAAACAATGAAAAAAGCGCGTTTTCAATGGACTTTTAAATTGCTTTTTCTGAAAGAGACTTGTTTATGAAAGCAGGAATGTAGAAACGTCCAACATTTCACTTGAAACTTATTTTAATTTGTAATAGAAAATAAAATGCATTGAGTGGGAGATAATTATGCGAGAAATTCGAGCTCGCAACTTGCTATCATTTTTCGTGCCATTAAAATTGAAAGGTCTCTCGTGTGCTCGCTATTATAATCTCGCAGGTAATCATATTAGCAGTGTTGCCAGCTCAAAACTATTAAATTTACAAGATCTGAGCAAAAAAGTTACCAGATTTACACTTATTTTTACCAGATTACAAAATTTTAATTTTTTTAATACCATCAAAGATTCACCATTTTTTTACATAAATTTCGTAGATCTGCTCAAAAACGTACTTAAATGCTCGTAAAATGCAAAAATTAGTAATGCTACTTTATTTAGTCTAATTCTATAGGTACTTATATGGACAGTTTTTAATTTAATTTTGGAAAATACCTATTAATGTTTGTGACAAAAAAATCAATTCACAACACTGAATTATTCGTAATCCTTATAAATTCATTATACAGGGTGCGCCAGAACTCGCGCCGCAGAGAAAAATGGTAAAAAAAACAGGTAAAATACAGGGACATGGAAAAAATGTTTAAAAAATGCTATCTATAAAAATTTCGAAGTTATGAGAGTTTAAATCTCCCTAAATAATTATCAAAAACAAATGATCATCAGTATGATTAAATAAATACATAAAAAAATGTCAAATGTCAAAAGTTTTTAACAGGTAGAATTTTTTAGACATTTTTCGATACTATCTTACTTAAAATTTTTCTCTGGGACGCGAGTTCTGACACAGTCTGTATATAAAAGTTTGACGTTTGAATGTGAAAGTAAAGGTTACCAAACTAAAATTTTAAATTTGATACAAACTTGAGATAAAAAATAACAATCATTTACAGTCACTCGATCTTTACGTTTTTACTTAAAAAACGTACTAAAACACTTGATAAAGACAAAAATAATAACTTGATTTGATGTTTTTTTGATTTGATTTAGCAAAATCTTGCAACTAACACCATTTTCGACCATATTTTGTTTTTTCGTCCTATTTTTTTGACAAAATTTTACCCAAAAAGAGCAAAATCGAATGAAACAAACGAAATAACACGAATTTGGATTTATTTTTGTTGTGTTTAAGCTTTAAGCATGATTTGACAATATCCTGCAAAATAAATGAGTCTCTGGTTCAAAAACGATTTAAAATAATATCAATTTCAATCTAATTTAGTAATTTTTCAATCACTTTTAGCAAAAATTTGAGTGTCTTATAATAATGTGCTGAAATACTCTAAAACTGCAAAAATAACACTAGTTTTGGCTTAATTTAATAAATTTTCGGTTTGTTTTTTACGAAATTTTGCAAAATAGTTTTGGCTAAAAACATACTAAAACGCTCAGAAATAGACAAAATAATGTATTTTTTGGCCCATTTTAGAAAATTTTTTACCTTGTTGAGTAAAATATCATTTAGAAAAACAAAAATATTTCTCGATTTATCAACTTGTTTTTGAGAAAATTTCGCATTTCAGTTTCTGCATGGCTCAAAAACGTGCAAAATGCTCAAAAAAAAAACAGAAAAAACGGTGTCATCATCATTGACTGAATTTACTGTTTTTTTTTTGGTTTGTTTTTGCAAAATCTTGCAACTAACACGATTTTCGACTATGTTTTGTATTTTTCGTCCTATTTTTTTGACAAAATTTTACTCAAAAAGAGCTACATCAAATGAAACAAACGAAATAACATCAGTTTAGATTTATTTTTGTTGTGTTTAAGCAAGATTTGACAATATCCTGCAAAATAAATGAGTCTTTGGTTCAAAAATGAACTAATTCGAGCGAAACACGCTAAAATGATTTCAATTTCAATCTAATTTGGTAGTTTTTCAGTTAGTTTAAAAAAAAAATTGAATGCATTATAATAATGTGCTGAAATACTCTAAAAATGCAAAAATAACACTAGTTTTGGCTTAAGTTAATTATTTATTCTATTTTGTAATAAAATAATTTATATTTAATAATAAATAATAAATTTAATAAATTTTTGGATTGTTTTTCAATAAATTTTGCAAAATACTTCGGGCTAAAAACATACTAAAACGCTCAGAAATGGACAAAATAATGTATTTTTTTACTCATTTTAGCAAATTTTTACCTTGTTGATTAAAATATCATTTAGAAAAACAAAACWATTTCTCGATTTTTCAACTTGTTTTTTAGAAAATTTTGCATTTCAGTTTCAGCATGGCTCAAAAACGTGCAAAATGCTCAAAAAAATCAAAAAAACAGTGTCATCATTATTGACTGAATTTACTGTTTTTTTTTTGCAAAACCTTACAACTAACACCATTTTCGACTATGTTTTGTATTTTTCGTCCTATTTTTTTGACAAAATTTTACTCAAAAAGAGCTACATCAAATGAAACAAACGAAATAACATCAATTTAGATTTATTTTTGTTGTGTTTAAGCAAGTTTTGACAATATCCTGCAAAATAAATGAGTCTTTGGTTCAAAAATTAACTAATTCGAGCGAAACGCGCTAAAATGATTCTAATTTGGTAATTTTTTAGTCAGTTTTAGCAAAAAATTGAATGTATGCTCAAACACTTTAAAAATGCAAAAATAACAACTAGGCTTAAGTCAATAAATTTTCGGTTTGTTTTTAACGCAATTTTGCAAAATAGTTTAGTTTCTGGTTAAAAACATACTAAAACGCTTATAAACGAACAAAATAATGACTTTTTGACCCACTTTAGCAAATTTTTATCTTGTTTAATAAAATATGATTTAGAAAAACAAAACTAACTTTCGATATTTCAACGTGTGTTTGAGAAAATTTAGCATGGCTAAAAAAACGTGCAAAATGCTTAAAAGAATACAAAAAAATAGTTTCATAATTTTTGACTGAATTCACTATATCAATAATTAAAAAAGTTAATTTTACTAAGATTTGGCAAAATACTCGATTTAAAAAATTAATTTAAAATACATTAATTTTCTGCTAGAGCTACAGTCACGTTTCTAAAAAATCATCAGAAATGAGAATTTTTTCAAAAGATTTCACCAAATCACTAAACCAGTGTTAAAATCACCAGACCTGGCAACACTGCATATTAGACAAGTCTCCGGCCCGAAACACACGATACAAATATAATTACGCGAGATAATGAAATTTGTTCGATTTGCGAGTACAGAGCCGGCTTCAGCCCTCACCTGGGTGTCCCTGTGGACACTGTACGTGCTCCAACAGCAGGGCTCGACTTGGTTCGAGTCCAACCCCCAAAACTCCAACTCCTCCTCGAACAAAGGGCCGCACACGTTGGTGGGGTAATGCAGCTTGCCGGTTCTGCAAATATTTATTAAACGAGTGATTTATGACTCAAATAAAACTCAAACCTGTAATAGTTGAGTATTTGTGCAAAAACGCCCGGATGTCGGTCGAAGAAATACTCATTGAGGATGGGATCGTAGTTGGCCAAGGCTTCGGTCAGCCGGGATAATCTAGTCGCCGGGATTTTTTTCAAGGTCGCTTTGTACGTCTCGTAGCGAATGCCGCCGACGTTGAGGATGATGCGATTTTCTCCATCCATAACATTTTGTGGTGGAAAAAATGAGAGAGTCAATTCATACGCCTGGAATATAGGCAACCGGTTAGGGGCGGAGTCTGTGTCGTGATTGGTGGATTTTGAATTAAGCGGGATTTCACCCAAGGGAGATTTATTCTCGTTTGAAACTTCTTTAAAGCCATTACAAAATTAGAAGTTGGGGATAGACACGTTTCCACGATATAAACTTCAAAGCATTGATTAATTCCGCACCATATAAAGTCGAGGTTTCATTAAAAAGACGACAGAGATGGATGATAAGGGACGTGTGGCGGGAATTAAGTCGGTACAGATGTTAATCCAGTTCTTTCATAAATCAAGCGAGAAATAAATTTAAAATTACTGTTTTATTATTGTGGGACTTATAGTTTTCAAGAAACATTAATACATTTTTCAATTTTGCAAATTGCAAATTCTTGATGTAAAATGCTCTAGGATGCATGGGGCCGACTTTTCATACTTTCAATGGGTACAAATTCAAAAACTTGATAAATTAATAGTCTTTAAAGAACACAAATGACATATAAAGTTTCTCCTCTATTTTTTTCTGATTTAAGTATTTAATATTTAGAACATTCAAAAACAATATAATTTTTTGTATAGTACAAAAGAAAAAAATAATAAAAAAGATGTAAAAATACAAAAGTGGTTAATGTATGTAAAAAATAAAAAATAAAATCGAAAAAAATTTCGAGAATAATTAAAAAAAAAAACTTTTCTTCAAATTTGCATGAATGTTCGTAAATTGAGGGCTAAAAACAGCTTGAGGGTATCAACTTTTAATTAATGCAATTAATTTGAGATGAGCAAAATTAGGTTATGCAAAAGCTGAATGATCTCAAAAATTAGTCAGGATTGTTTCTCGATTTTTTTACAAATTTTCAAAAATTTTAAAAAGTTTTTTTTTAATTGTTTTGAATAATTTTTTAAATTTAACATGCGAAATTGTAAAAAAAGTTGAAAACAA
>NW_025400984.1:3491218-3494984 GCF_015345945.1 Tribolium madens | reverse complement strand
AATTAAGCGGTATTGTTTCTTGAATGTTTTTATACATTTTCAAAAAACAATCAAAAAAGTTTTTGTTTAATTTTTGTTATTCTTAGGAAATAACTAATGCAGAATTGTAAAAAAAGTCGAAATTCATTTTGATGAAGATTAGGCAATGTTCAGAAATTAATTTCTTTTGTAAAACTTTGATCAATCGGTGCGAGAAAATAATTTGATGAATCGATTTAAAAATTAACAGGGCTAGGGAGGTACTTTTTGCTTTTTCTATTAAATTAATGTTGAAGGTAAATTTTTTTTTCAAAAAATTGTAAAAATAACTTCTAGGAAATGCATTCCAGTTTTTGAAATTACCCTTACATTTTCTGTGAGGTCATTGGTTGTTGAGATATCGATAACCAAAGACAAACAGATTCTTTTTCATTAAAAGTTAAATATCTCAACGATAAATTAACGTAAAGAGAAGTAAAAAAAGCAAATTGCAGATGAATGAACAAGCTATTTGGCCCCTGTATTGATTTAACTAATAAAAATTTTCCCAAGTCCGTGGACCAAAAAAAAATTTACATTTTTTTTCTCGCGTTATTTCTTACGATTGCGTTATAACCGTAGCTTAGAATTTTTTTGTCAAAAGATCGCAAGACTAGAAACTTGAATCTTCAAAATAAACTTTTTGATCTAAATACGACCATTTATCATTGAGATACAGTCTTTCAAAAATCATCAAAAAATTCAAGAATTTTTTTTGTTCCCTTAATTTTTTAGAATAGTATATAAAAAGTTTATAATTTGTCGTTTCAAAGTATTTGATATAATAAAAAAATTTCGTCAAGGAGTTTTCCACTGAAAAGCTTTGATAATTAAATTAATTTGAAAAATTAAAAAACAAAATAGGAATAACGTATAAACGATGAATTTGATCCAAAATAGTACACAAAATATTTCTTTTAAAAATTTATGAAACAAGTTTTGAAAAAACTAAAAAAAGCAGATTTTGGGGAACGATTTCAAAAAGTCGCACAAAAAATTGAAGTTCAATCCCTGTCCCGGCACAATTTTTTTCTTCACATCTTTCACAATCGTAAAATAAACAACACAATAATAATAACAATAAGAGGCGTAATATTGATAAAAATAACTGTAATAATAAAAATGAGAAATTTCGCCTTGAAATTCCAATTCTAGTATGTGTCGTAATATAGTGAGCAGTTTTGGCATGCAAATCGAATTAGAGTCGTTGTGACCGATTATTATAAATATTCATGGGGGCTCCTGTCTTGACGCTTCATAACTTAAGCCGGGATTATGTTGACTTACTGTCACGGCTTTGCAATGGTTTTTAATGTATTCATTTAGGCAAAGATGATTAATTGGTGTGTAAGTGAAGGAGTTGAGAAATTGAAAATTTAGCTTAGAAGTAAATTCGAAAATGGATGTGCTTTTCCTGAGAACAAGTTGTGAGGCATTTCCCCTCGAATTCGCATTTCTGTCGAAGAGAGTGTTTGTGGATCGTTTATTTTGGTGGATTTGTCAACAAGAGAGGCTCTTTTATTTTGATTACGGATCATTTATCAACTCGACATTTGAAAAATGAAAAGAGATTTCCACTGGTAAATACCACGACTAAATTTTACTAATCGCTTTTAATTAGTTCTTGATTGATATTTTCGTATCTGCTCGTTATTGCGCTCTTGCTTTACAACTTCCTGTTAGGAGCTCGTTATTTAAGTAATTTGGTTTGAATTATTGCCACTTGAATTATTATTAGACACACAATTACAATTTACAAGAAAATTTTAAATTGTAATTTTTGTACGAACGGAGATAATGAACTGGAAAGACGCTCAATTTGCAAATGCTTCTCCGAAAAACAAGCATTTTTTAATGAATCTTTGCAAAACAATTTCATTTACTTCTCGACTGAAAATCGATCGATTTGCAAAGAAGGCAAGCTTCATTTTTTCGAATAATAAATTGAATAATAAAGTGAGAGCGGATTTGTGTTTATTTTACGTCACAAAATCAAAAAAACAAATCTTTAAAGTTTAAAAAAAAAAAAAAAGTTTTGTTACTCAAAAAGCAAATTTTTGCCTTTAAAACTATCATTTGCAGCGACTAATTTATTTTACATAAGAAACTGCCAATTTTTATTTAATACAAAAGTCACTTTTTTACAATGACAAAAATTTAGATTGAATTTTCACAATGTTTTTGAAATTTGTTGAATCCTTGCAATATTTTCTCAATATTTTCAAAATTATCAACCACAGCTTTTTTACAGAATTATTTTTTTTTATTATTTTATGTAAGAAAATACTTCTCATTTTAGTGATTCCATTATTGAAAAAAAGCAAAGTTTCAGTTCCATCTCTCCGCAAGCAAATAAATTATTTTGATAATAATTTCAAAAATACTCGTTGTAGCTAGTCGATTCTTGCAGATTTGGAATCGTTAGATCATTTTACTTAAAAAAATCATATTTTGATTAAAATAAACAGTTGAAAGTGTCGCTAATCATTAAAAGTCGACTTTCAGTTTTCAGTTTTGTCACTCAAAAACCGGATTTTTGCCCATATCTTTAAAACTTTCATTTACAGCGATTATTTTTTTACAGAATTGGATTTTTTTACTTATTTTACATAAAAAATACGAGTTTGAATGTATTACAAAAGGCTTTTTTTGACAAAATGACAAAAATTTAGTTTAAATTTTTACACTGTTTTTGAAATTAGTTGAAATATCCTTGCAAATTTGTCACAGCTTCTTTTTACAAGATTAGATACCATTTATTATTTTACGTTAAAAAGTACAGACATTGTATTTCAGTAACTGCATTTTTATGTTAATAAAAAAAAACGAAGTTTCAGTTTCAGCTCTCCGAAAGCAAGTTCTTTTGATAATAATTTGTAGCTAATTGCAGATCTGAAATCGTTAACTCATTTTACTTCAAAAAATGCATATTTTGATTCAAATAAACAGTTGTGGGTGTCGCTAATAATTAAAAAGTCGACTTTCAGTTTTCAGTTTGGCACTCAAAAACCGGATTTTTGTCCATATTTTTTTAAACTATCATTCGCAGGGATAAATTTTTACAGAATTAGATTTTTACACTCATTTTACATAAGAGAATGTCAATTTTAATTTATTACAAAAGTCACTTTTTAACAAAATGACAAAAATTTAAAGTGAGTTTTCATGATGTTTTTGAAATTGGTTGAATCCTTGCAATATTTTCCCAATATTTTCAAAACTATCCACAGCTTTTTTATAGGATTAGTTTCCTTTTATTACCTTATGTAAGAGAATACTTTGCATTTCAGTGATTCCATTTTTAACAAAAAAAAACGAAGTTTCAGCTCGTTTCAGTTCCAGCTCTCCGAAAGCAAATAGATTATTTTGATAATAATTTCAAAAATACTCGTTGCTAATTGATTCTTGCTGATTTGGAATCGTTAGATCATTTTTCTTCAAAAAATTCATATTTTGATTCTAATAAATAGTTGAGAGTGTCGCTAATCATTAAAAGTCGACTTTCAGTTTTCAATTTTATCACTCAAAAACCGGATTTTTGCCCATAAAAAACTATCATTTGCAGCGATTAATTTTTTACAGAATTGGATTTTTTCGCTTATTTTACTTAAAAAAATGCTAGTATTACAAAAGTCACTTTCTAACAAAATGATAAAAATTTAATCTAAATTTTTACACCGTTTTTGAAATTAATTGAAATATCCTTGCAAATTTTTCCCAATACCACAGCTTTTTTTTCAAGATTAGA
>NW_025400984.1:3450738-3490458 GCF_015345945.1 Tribolium madens | reverse complement strand
ACTATATTTATACAACTTACATTTAATCAAAGCAGCCTCGCTTACTTAAAAAAATTTTGATTCGGATCTATTTCAATGATTCTATTTTAGACAAAATAACGAAATGTCATCTTTTTGAATTTTATTTCCCTAAAATTAAACTTTTGTCAATATTTTTAAAGCCACTTGCAGCCAAATGATTTTTGCAAATTTAGATTTTTTTGGATCGTTCCATGTAAGAACATTCTGAATCAAATAAACGTTTTCACTAAAAAAATCTTTTGAGTTTCATTCATATGAAAGCTTATGATAATTTTGAAATTCTTGACTACATTTTCAAAGTAATTGAAGAAAAACAAAAATTAGATTTAACTGCTCGTATTTTTGCATTTTTCACAAAGCCGAGCAAAACAATTTCGTTTGTTTCCCGGCTAAAACAAAATAATTTCAAGCTCAACTTTTTGGAAAAATGAAACGAGTTTACACTTGGCGCTTTAACACGTGACAATTCCAATAAAAGCAAGTGTATTTTCTTGTTTATTCGTCCCGATATTTCCCCAAGCAAACACACGGCTGTTCCATTTTATTTACTTTCGGTTACACAACAATAATCGAACTCGGGTTACCTGAAAAAATGTCTCGATGGTCGAGAAATGACAAAGATCCAAGCTCCGGATTTCGTCTAAAGCTCTCGACGAGCATCGAATAATTGATTTATGTGTGTTCAGATGGGAGTAAGAACGGAAACGGAAAATGCGATTAATATAAACCTCTCATGCGACATTGTGATTTGAGATAAGGAACACTCGAAGAGCTGCAGGATTTCAGCTGAAAACCTGGATAAATATTTAGTGGTTAAATATTTTCATCAAGTAGTGATAAAGCTCGGAGTAGGAAGCTGCAAATGACTATTTTATGAAAATATGCTAGCCCTAGCTTAACACTGGGTAATTTTCCGGTTTCACATTGCCATAAACTGTAAATTCTCTCCTCGATTTCCTTTTAGTGTTTTCCGGAAATTGATACAAATGGTCGATTAAAAATCTTAATTCTCACTTTCATTTAACGACTCTCGTTGTTTTATTAACTCGTAAAATAAACCAAATCACAGTCATCAAAAAAAAATATAAAAAGGGAATCGATACCAACACTCGAGCAACAAGTTCATGCGATTTGCTGCTGGTGCAGACTTGAGGGAAATTACATAACCGAAATTATTCATGGGCGTACGTCAGCGGGGGCCGCGATCGATAAAATACACCAGATCCTAATGTCTAAACCCCAAAAGAATTTAATTGAGAGAATTTCACCGATTTGCCTCTCTCTAATCAAATTACCAGAGACGCGGATCAAAGAAGTGCCATCGAAAACCCAATTAAAGGAATCTAGCAGGTATTGGATTATTTTATACCATGGTAACGACACGACACAAACCATGGCAAGGGGGGTTTAAAACAAAATCAGGCAAAATTGTTTTGTCGTGGTAATAAAACTAAAATTATATTTTAGAAACAACCAAACATTTTATTTTCGATGTTGTCATAAAAGATTCACAAATTTTTACTTTTTTATTTTGTAAATTGCGGCAAAACAGTACCTTAATGCATTTATTTATGTATACATAGGTAAGGTGTTCCGAGAAATTAATTGGCGTCAAAAAAAGTGCAAAATTCTTGGTCGTCTAGAAGTTATAGTTGAATTAATATTTTGGATAATTTTGAATTTATCAGCAATTTTCTCGATTACTATTTATTATAGAACACTGATCTTTTTTGTATATGATAGAAAATTAAATTTTCTTTCCAACGGTACCAAACATAAGAGATTATCACTAACAAATGCGGAGTTATTGGCAATAGATCGCTCCGGGTGCAAAAAATTGAACAAAATCTGGACAAAAATCAAAAAAAAATTTAGCTTTAAAATTGCTCCATATAACGTTTTTTTACCTTTATAGAGGTCTTAAAAACTCAAAAAAGTGTATAACATGTTATTAGGTCAAATTTAAAAAATTACGAATTTTTTGAAATTTTCAAAGAGAACGGTAGTAAAATCGTAAAAATAGTTCAATTTACTTTAAGTCGTAAAAACGCTTGAAGTATGATTTTTTGGACGTAAAATTACGCGCTGAACACGATGCAACAAGTTAAAATACTCTACGATGCATAGTTTTTGAGATATTGAGTAATAGTTAAGGATAAGGCTAAAAGTATAAGAACTATATCCGATTTTGACCAAAAAATCAACATTTTTTGATTTTTATGAAAAACTAGTACTATGTGTATGTATGTAAAATTAACCATAGAACACGCCTGTAGAAACCATTTTGACCTAGGACTCATAGTTTTTGAGATATTAATTTTTTATGAGAAAAACTAAAATTGGCTCTGTACCCGGAACCATAACCCGGAGCGACTTCCGGTTTGCGCCATTAGATGGCCAAACTATTTGACCTAGAGCAAAAAGCCAAAACAATATCTTGCAAAAAAAAAAGAATTTTTAAACGCCGATTATGGCGGAACTACACCTTTTTTAAGTGTAATTCAGAAAACGTAAGACATATTTCAGAAAACATTAATTGTAATTCAGATTAGTCAATTGTATTTCAGAAAGTGTTAATTGTAATTGAAAACAGTAAAATGAATTTCAGAAACTATCAGATATAATTCAGATTAGTTAATTTAATTTCAGAAAGCGTAAATTGGAATTCAGATTAGTAAATTGTATTTCAGAAAGTGGTAATTGTAATTCAGAATTCGCTATTTTCATTTAAAAATTACATTATCAAAATCTTTTTGAAAATAAAATATCTTATTTATTTTGTAAAATACTAAGTTTATGTAACTCTGTAGTTTTGAAAATAAAATAATTCGAGTTTATGTGTAAACTTTATTTTGAAATAACAGTAAGTTACTGATTTGAATTACAATTGATATTTTCTGGATTATACAGGGTGCCCCAGAACTAGCGCCCCAGAGAAAATGTGCAAGTAACGTAAGATACCAGGAACATGAAAAAAATGTTTAAAAAATTCTATCTATCAAAAAATTTTGACATTTATTTTTTGACATTTGACATTTTTTATATCTATTTAATGATACTGATGATCTTGTATATGTTTGTTTACAATTATTTAGTAAAGGGACAAAAATTTTGACATTAAAAGCCACAAATAACATTAAACAGAGTTACAATTTAGGGTACAGCTTCCTTGTTTCCTCTTTTAATAGCAAAAAAACTTGGAAAATTATTTTTCCAACAGAAATAAATAGAGTTAAAGTGCAAATTTTAAACCCTCATAACTTCGAAATTTTTATAGATAAAATTTTTTAAACATTTTTTCCAAGTTCCTGGTATCTTACCTTATATGGCATTTTTCTCTGGGGCGCGAGTTCTGGCGCATCCCTGTATGGTAACATGAAATTTAATTTACTGTTCTGAATTACATGGAATGAATCTGAATTCCAATTTATGCTTTCTGAAATTAAATTAACTAATCTGAATTACATCTCATGGTTTCTGAAACTCATTTTACTCTTCTGAATTACAATTAACACTTTCTGAAAGACAATTGACTAATCTAAATTACAATTTACGCTTTCTGAAACGAAATTGGCTAATCTGAATTACATGTGATGATTTCTGAATTACACTTGAAAAAGGTGTAGAGGAGATAACGCGAAATGCTTGGCAAATTCGTCAAAATCTATCGGATATGTTTCAATTAAATCTGAGACAAGTTCAAAAACACTAGTTTTTAAGGGAGGTGTTAACAAGTTTTTACTTTTTTTTATTTTCTAAATTAGCAAAACTGTACGTCAATGATACTTGATATAATGCTTTGACAAAGACATATGTAAAATGTTTCGAGAAATCGATTGGTGTCAAAAAAACTGCAAAATTCGTAATAGTTTTGTAGTTATAGTCATATTTATATTTTTGATATTTTTGATATTTTTGATTTTTTTTTTCGATAACTATTGTAGAGCACTGATCTTTTTTTTATGTGATAGAAAATTAAATTTTCTTTCCAACGGTACCAAACATAAGAAGTTATCACCAATAAATCCGCTCCGGGTGCCAAAAATTGACAAAAATCTCGACAAAAATCAAAAAAATTTCCAACTTTAAAATTCTTCCATATAACGTTTTTTACATTTCTATAGGTCTTAAAAACTCAAAAAAGTGCATAAAACGTTATTGGGTCAAGTTTAAAAAATTACGTTTTTTTTGAGTTTTTGTAGTAAAATAGTCAATTTATCTTCAAAACCCCTGAAATATAGTTTTTCAGACGTAAAATTAAGCGCTGAACACGATGCAATAGGTTAAAATACTCTACAATGCGCAGTTTTTGAGATATTGAGTAATAAAGTTGCTATGAAAACCAGTGTTGTCAACTTAACTTTAATTAATGAATTAATTAGTAAACAGCAATTGTTAGTAAGTTTTCTCAGAGGCGTCTATCGATTGCGTTTCGAGGATTTGTCGATGGGAGGCCGTCATAAACATCCTTTCGATGTCTCTCGTCTCCCTGTATCTCTTTTTGGCATCAGCTTGTAGTTTTTTGAAGAGGGGTAGATTATTCTCCATGGATTTTTTGAACGATTTCCGGTCTAATTTGTAAACTTCGCTGATTTCAAGTGCGATAACGGTGGCCGTTCTCTTCAAATTGGAGTAAAGTAGGCAAATTTCCCCGAAATAGTCGCCGTCTTCGAGGTGACAAATCTGGAGAAAATTTTAATTTTCGAATTTTTCAAGTGTGATTTTTACTTCTTTGCCTGAGGGTGAGACCACTGAAACCGTGCCGGAAGCCAGGAAGTACATGCAGTCGCCCTCAGAGCCAGCTTTGACGATTATATCGTTGGGTAAATAAATCTCGGGTTTGAGGTGGTGGAGGATTTCCTCGACGAGTTCACGCGTGAGCGACTGGAAGATTTGGACGTTGTTGACCAAGCGGCGACACGTGTGATAATTGATCTCTTTTTTCAATTTTTCTAAAATTTGGATAATAGTTAAGGTTTGAGAGAGTGCCAAAATACCGGAAATAAAATTCTTCACTCCGTGTTCTTTAAAATACTTCTCGCGGTATTTGTAGAGATAGCATTCACGAAGGCGTTTCTGAACCACGATTGGAAAATTTTTCGCTTTCATGTAATCATCCACTTGGCTCATCATCGCGAAATATTTGATTTCTAAATTGTTACGGCTTTTCAACATGTTGATAATCACCACTGAAAAATGACAAAAATTGGGCTTGGACCACAAGTTTTCACAAAATTTTGAAAAAATTTGGCTTGATTTCTACTAATTTTTGGTATACAGGGTGCTTACTAAAAGTTCTAACGCAATTTCGAAAATTGAAATTTCCTAATGTTTGCTAAACTATCACCCACAGCTTCTTCTTACAGCACTGGATACCTTTTATTGTCGAAAAAAATACAGATTTGGATGTCAGTGATTTTATATTTGAGAAAAAAAAAAGGTTTTGATAATAATTTAAAATTTATTTATATTTATATTTATTTTGTACCCAATGTTAAAGAGTGATTTTATCAACAAATTTTATTAGATAAAGTAGTCTTTTATCGTCTAGTGAAATAAAGTAATTTTTATCTACTGTTTATATTCAAGAAATTCTAGTAGGTGAGTATAAAATAAAACGAAATATTATACACTTGTTTATCGTCTTGTATAATAAATAACTATTATTGTAGCAAATTAATTCTTGCAATTTAGAATCGATTCAAATTCAGGTTCAGGTTCCCTAAACATTTGAAAAAATCGTCCACTTTCAAAGTTTGTTACGCAAAAACCAAATTTCATGTATCTTTGAAACCAACATTTACAGCAATTTTTTTACAATTTCTGATTTTTTGACTCATTTAACATAAAAAAATGCAAATTTTGAATCATTACTAAAGTCACTACGTTAGATTGATTCAGATTCATCTCGGTGATTCTGTTTTTGACAAAATTACAAAACTCGATTTTTTCAATTTTATTTCTTTCTGTAAAAGCAAAATTTTGGACATATTTTTCAGTGTACTTGTCATAGCCAAATAATTCTTGCAATTATTTTTTTATTCTACTTAAGAATAAATTCTGATTCAAATAATCGTTTTCAAGATTTTTTCCGCAAATGTCAGAAAAATGACTAAATAACACAAATAAAAGTTTTACATTTTAGTAATGAAGTAAAAACTCTGTTTTTTGTGCCCAGACGTTTTTACTTTTACTATGACATTTACCAATGTTGCCTCTTTCGCTGCTTCAGATTATGCTGAAAAGGTACATTGTCGATTATTAGCATTCGACATTTTACACTACTAACTGCACTAGCCATGTAGTTAAGAAACTTTCGAAAATCTCAACACAAATTTCGATACTGACGTTTGTTTGTTTGTTATGATTTCATTGCAAAGCGTCATGATTATTTTGTTCATTTACTTTTCAATTCTTTGCCTCGATCTGAATACGTTTGCGAATAAAATAGTATATGTTATTCGAAGTAAAAATGTGTTTATGTGAATTTTTTCGCAAAATAATATTTTGTAAAATAAACATATCACTTTTAATTCTAAGTAATAAAGTAATATACTATTTTTTGAGTTTCATTAATTTGCAAACAAATTTTTGATAAATTTTAAAAACTTATAATAGCTAAATAATTTTTGCAGATTTCCATTTCCTAAGTTATTTTACATAAAAAAAATCAAAAACTTAATCCAATAATTTGGTATTTGGAGTTTAAAAAAATGTTTTTTCAATTTTCCTCTTTAAAAAGCGAATTTTAATCTATATTTTAAAAATCGCAACTCTATAATTTTTGATAATAAGTATTTTGAAATATGTGACATTTAAATAAAATACTCCGTTTTTATTTGTTTTCCATTTGTGAACAAAATGTGTCTAAATTATTAAACTATTAATTTTTTGAAAAAAGTTATTAATGACTGATAAAGTACTACAAAAATGTAACGTTTTATCAAAAATATTTTTTGTTGTTTTGGAGTTCTGAAAATTTTTAATTTTTTTAAATGCCAACCTAATATAAAATGTTTTGTACAAAAGCTGTGATCTAAGAATTACAACTATCAACATTTTATTCAATTTTTAGCAAAAATAATTGATATAAGTTGAAAAAAACTCAAAAACAACACTCACATTTTTAATAGCACTTTTATTTTTATTAGTTATTATTTTTTGAAAGTAAATGATTTAAAAAAAGCGCTTGGTTTCATACTTTTTGTTCATTTCGTATAGGTCATTCAGTTTTTACCGAAAAGATGAATGGCGACAAAAATTTTCACCCGATCTACCGATTGCACCGAAATCGGTACAAAATAAGTCATCACTCATCTCAAAAATTAGCAAATAGGCTTAAAATCTTTATCACATAATATAGTAAAATTTACTTGATAATATTTAAAAATTCTCAATTTGATCACTCTTTGGAAGAATTTGAGCCAACATGCATTTGAAATATGTTTTTTTAAGCAAAAAAGGATTTCTTTAGCATTCAATGTGGCATAAACTTATACCTGTGGCAAAAAGGAGGAGAAATTTCCCGATGAAATATCCAAGAATGGCCGTAATATAAAACGACCAAGGATAATGATATTTGAATCGAATATCAACCCCTAGAATATACGAACAGGCCGTGTAGAGGTTTCTTATATACAAAGAAAAGAAATCCATTGAGAGATTTTCACTCCTTATATGCAGATTAAGACTCATGTGGTTAGTTTCTTGGTGTCGTTCTTCGTCTTCAGTGAACGATTCAAAAATTTCACTTGCTGTTGCCATCATTGGAAAAATACACGCAAGATCATGAATGAGAAGAAACGCCAAAGTGGCCATTTTTATGACAGTTTGCGCACCGGTTTTGATTCTGAAATACTGGAAAACAATGATTTGGACAAAATTTGAGTCGATTTTACACTAAAAACTGTCTCCAAATAGTCCAAGTAAGTTAAAATGCGCACAGTTTTCGCCAGTGACAACATATCGAGTAAATTGTCGGTGTGGTGGTTAATTAAATCCTTCGGTAATTCAGGCGTGAGGGCTAATACGTCCCCCACGAAAAAAAAACTAAATATGTAATTACTGAAAATGGAAAATTACTGAAAAATTCCTGAAAATCCCAAATTACCCAGCGATTGACGAACACTTCATCACAATCGTTTCCTTTTTCTTACTCTTGTAACCCGTGGTGAAATTCACAAAAATATCAATAACTCCCAACGTGTTAAAAAACCAATTAAAAACCAAAACTTCCAATGCGAGGTAATCCCCATATGCAGCATCCAGGGGCAAATAAATCAACCAGAAGAACAACAAAATCGCCATATAAATCTCGTAATACAGTCTAGAAACCTGCGATAATTTCAGTGGCTGAAAACAGCTCCGTTACCTGAAAATACTGAACGGGTGGATGACCCACGACCCCGACTTGACCTGCTGTCTCCTTTCGTCGAGGATTTCAGCCGTGCTCCTGAAAAAGTTCATACTGTTGGGGTTGATTTCAGTGATGAGAATTATCTTTTTCAGGACACGCTTGAAACGGGCGAAGCAGGACGCTTTGGGGGGTAAAGGGGGTAAAAAGCTGCGAGACGCCACATGTTCGATGGTGCAAACATGGGACAGTTTCACTTGAAACATTGTGTTTTGACACTGAAAACTGACTACTTGATCAAACAATTTTTTTGAAAGCGGCCAAAATGGGCAAGGCAGGTAGTTTTCTTCTATCACAAGTTTTGAAACACCCATATTTTCAGAAATTTTGTCTAAAATCTCCTTTCAAAAAATTGCAGATTTGGCATTTTTTGAACAATTAAATTGAAAAAAAAAAAACAAATTAAACTACGAATCTTTTAACAATACTGAGTGATTTATGATTAAAATTTATTTTCTGAAAGACGATCTAAGATAAAAAAGACGCCCCAAGTCATAATTTCGTTACTTTTAAAGTTGAACAGTTTTTTTGTTATTAGTCGTTTGCTTATCTTAGAAAAAATGAATAAAAATGTTCTATTTTTCCACAGCCTAATTTTTAAATTGCCAAAAAGCAAAACTTAGTGATAAATAATAGTTGGTAAGCTTGTTCAAAGGCAATTTAATGAGGAATCCAAAAATAACAAAATATATAGAGTGTTCCATTTAAAAAACTGAAACTGATGTCAGTTCCGGTAAAACAGGAAATAACATTGATTAAGCGTCAATCCCAAATAATAGATGATAATAAACTGTACAACTTTGTTCTAGAAAGTATTGTCATATCTTTAAAAATAATGGAGTTATGACTTGGAGTGTTTTTTATAATCCACCTGTATATGAATGAAAATGCCATATTTCGGAGTTTTTTTGAACTAACTATTTAGTAAAATTAAAATTTTAATTTCTTACGTAAAACTACATAGAGAATTTAAATACTTTTTTGACATTTTTTGTCACTTTGTCAAAATAGTGTAACTGTGAAATAGTTCAAAACACGTACCAGGTGAATAAAAAATATGGAACTAAACGTTTTTTGCTTAAACTATTTATTTTTTGAAAAAACTAATTGATGAGTAATAAAATACTATAAAAATGTGAGGTTTTTCCAAGAATAAAAATTTTCGAAATTTTGTTTTGTTTTTGAGTACCTACTGCAAAAAAAATATTTTTTTAAAGGATAACCTACTTTAAAACCATTTTTCTCATGAAGGTTATGATTTAAAAATTACAACTATCATCTAAGTACTTAATATTTAATATTTAAAAAAAAAAATGTTTACATTATTATGACAAAACAAAATCGCATAAAAAAACGCTTCATTCCATACTTTTTATTCACCCTGTATGTAGAATGGGTCAAAAAATGAAATTCTAAAAATTTGTTGTTAAGGCGATTAATAATTTCAAAGATGTAGAGTTTTCCAGAGACGGATAAAACGATTAATTATTATCAAAACATACATATGTTTTATTTTAGAATTAGAATTATTTTGAGATTTCTAATATGAAGTTGGAAATAATAAAATAATAAACGATTTACATAAAATAACTTTTTTAGAAACAGAACTTATGATCATTGCGAATAAAAAAATAAGCAAAAATTTGCTTTAAAATCTCTCTACAAAAAGAAAATTATTATTTTTATCATGTTCATAGCAAGTAGATAGTAACGAGAATATCATTTACTTTTCTTTCTTCTTTTTTTAATAAGAAATTGTTTTTATACGTATTACTTTTTAAAATGTTTAAAAATCAAATAAAAGTAAATTAAACATTGTTGCGAGTATTCTCGCCTTCAAACTTCACACATTCCTAGCGAAAATTGCTTTCACACATCCTGAAGCTTTCAGCCAAATTAAAAAATTTCAGGAATAATTTGAAAACGAGCCAATCAAACAAGCGCAATCAAATCAGTGAGGGCGTGTCTCGCCTCACGTGACAATCAAAACCAATTAAAAGTGAGTCAATTGAGTCGGGCGTCATCACCCCTCCCCTGATCAACAAGTGACGCACTTTTTCTTCAAAACAAACATAAAAAATCGCTGATGAAGTAATATTTCGTTAAATATGTAAATAATTTATGACAGACCGAAAATAGCTAGCGTAAAAATAAAACATGACGGGGTTGGGAACAAGGCTTACCGTAAAGCTTGCCGAAACTAAAACCGAAAAGCACTGAAAACTGAAATCCGCGAACGAAACGGCCGTTTCAGGAGCGTCGCGACGCCCTCCTCTCGCGCCTCGCAAACGACGACTGATTCAACGCCTACCGGGATGCTGGGATGCTGCAGACTTAGCGCATATTTCAGGCTTTTTCAACGGGGGCAAAAACACCCACTTTCTCCCCCAAATTTTGCATCCACAAGTACTGTTTAATTAATTGTCCAAATAATTTCAAGCAAATGTAATTAATGTTATTTGATAAAGCAATTTGCAAAGGGCAAATGACAAACACGTAGTATTCTCTCGCTGTTTGTACTGTTATTAAGATAATTTGAAAACACGATGTTTATTTATACGTTCGATTCCGTTCTTGTCGGAAAATCAATGGTTTCGGGGCAACGAGCACGCATGGAGATTTTGCAAAAACAAAACTATTAAATTGACACAAGTTGTTGCAATTAGGGGCGTGTCTTAACAATCACATGACTATGTGACTCAATTACGCGGGCTGTGATTGGAGCACACGTCACGTGACAATTAACACGCCCTAAAAATTTGAGTTCTTTAAATAACTAAACCACAGACTTATTTCCTCCCACGCACTGTATGAAACAATACAATGAGACTTCTTAAAACTCGGATTCAACAAATTGTAACACATCATCGGTTTATTTTTAAACGTCGGTTTATACAAACCAAGTGACTGTTCGAAACGGATAAATCAGCGCGGACATATAAATATTTGCTTGTTACAAGTTCGACTTTTTCTCTATGGCTGGAAATAAGTAATCAAGGTCGGGAGTTAAAATTAATCTGCGATTTACACCGAGTTTTAGGGCTTAACGGCCGACAAAAGCGGAAAAGGATTCGCACATAAGCCGATTTAATTATTCACTTTGTAAATATTTGATTCAATTTTTGTAGTGAAAGGTTGACCTGTATTTTTGTTCCGGTCAAGCTGGAACGAATAGTTTGTTCACCTCGTTTGTCTGGGGAATTAAAACTTCAATTTCGTAAATATTAAAAGTATATTTATTAAAAACTAGTCAACAAACGTACAAAAAACTATAAAAAGATTCTCTTAATATTCAACAACCGGCTTCAACTCGTACGCAATCCCAGTTTTCTGGTCAACAATCAACCCCATCTTTTGGTCGTAGACCAAATCCCGCCCGTCTAATTTCTTCCCTTCCCTTTTGCCCCTCTCGTAATCCCTCTCCCTCTTGTAATTCCCCCCGTGTTTCCCTGTTACTCCACTCAAGACCAAAGCCCTAGCATTTTCGTTTATAAACTCGACGTCTCCGTCACCATTCGGCTGTCTTTTTCCCCTCCCACCAGCAACATAGGTCGGACTTTGTTGACTCTCATCATAGGCAACATATTCTTCCTTCTGTTGACTTTCTTCACCTCCACCGTCATGATGACCGGCATGGTTGTAATCCCAGTAGTGTTCCCCATACCCTCCATGCTTATCGCCCCATCTCACCTAAAAAACACCGGTTAAAAACCCAAAAAACGAAGAAATTAAGAAGAAAGAGACTTTAGTTTTGAACTCCCCGGCATGCGGATGGGCTTTCTCATGACGTTCGATAAAGTGGTGTTCGTTGCCTCGTTTGTGGCCGTGCTCGTAATGGTCTTTAGCGGGCACATGGGCGTATCTGTTAGTGAGAAGAAAGAAGAAAGTTAGTAAGAGAAGAAAAGAAGAAAAGACTAAATTAACAAAATCCCCAAAAACCTTTCCTTGATGACTCAAATCCTCAAAATTGATCTTTTCAAAACGCTGCTCCCACTCTTGAGGCGATTCGCACACGTGCCCAAACTCAATCTCGTGAGGAGAGTGCTGGGCCGTGTACATATCCCTACACACAAAAAATCAAGCAAGCGCTGAATCACTGTCACTGTTGCTAAGTAACTGTGGAGGACTAGTGATACTTAACAACAGTTGCTAGGTAACCGTTGTCACTGTTACTAGATTTAAGAGTAACTTAACAACCGTTGCTAGGTAACCGTTATTTGGAAATGGCCAACTTACTGGAAGTATTTGCTGCCCGCGTGCACGGCCGCCGGGGCGCCGAAGCCATGCGTCTCGGCCACTTGATGGTCGTCCTTTTGCAAAGTGACGCTTCCAACCTGTCTTTTGTCCTTCACTTCCGCCCCCAGGACGCAGGAGGCGGCGCAGAGCAAAGCCAACGCTGAAAACTATGAGAATTGTTGTGGTTGGGGTTGAATTGGTGGTGTTTTTGTGGTACCTTTGAGCACATTTTGCAAGACTCGATGCTAGTGTGAGACTGTCTCCGATGAAAGAGTGTAACCTTTTTATAGTTGAATGATCCGCGACGGAATTGTTTATTTTCGATATAGTTCCAGCGAGTTCTCTGGCACCGAGATCGCGGTTCTTGTCTGGGGCAAAAAAGGCCAACGGTCCGTTAGTTTTACAAATCAATTTCTTAACAATAGACGTATTCGAGAAGTTGTGATTGCAAAAGATGACCCAAGTCGGATTCTATGTCGAGTGGAACAAAACATGAATTATTGCAATTTTTGTTTGGTAATTATGGAAAGTCGGCATCGAACTTTCTAGATTTGTGGCTAACCGGATGTTGGGTCATTTTTTTGCTTTCCGATTTTTGTAATTAAGCAAAATAAACGAAATTCTAAATTTTGGTTGTTTTTCTCCGTGTTGACATTTTTCTGCTTGGGCGATAAAAAATCATAATTCCTGTGTAGAAATGCATGAAATTTAAATTTGACCAAAGACAAAAAATTATTGTTAATCAATGGGACATGAAGAATTGGTTATTTCCGTGAAATTGGATTTGGAAAAAGGCGCATTTCCGGCTGGCGTAAAAATTCAAAGAACTATTGCGTTGGTAAACTTAGACATCCTGTATAATATACAGAAGGGACGTTCGCCTTGGGCGACAATTATTCTGCATCTGAGCACTTTCATGTTCCATTTAGATTTTCCTTCCGGAGATGTGCTTTGATGTTTATCTTTACTTTCTGAACTTGAACTCTTCTGCTTCTGAACGCTTTGTAGCCAAATTTAGCTATTTTTATAACAAAAATTTCAGCGAGTTTAACCCTCGATCGATTTTGCTTCCCCCGGACGGACATCTCGCATTTTTCAAAATAAATCTTCTTCTGTCTCAAGTTATCAGTGGCGGCTCGTGCCCAGAATACCTAATCTTATAAATGAACCCAAATTTTTATCAAATAAAACATTATGAATGATTATCAAAAAATCGTAATCAAATCACACTTTTGGTGATAATAAAATGAAACTCCCCCTTTTCACGAACCTCCACTGCGTGAATCACCTAAGATAACAAAAAAACCTCGTCAGCAGGAGATAAAATACAATCCCATGCGGATTTAATTACGACCGGAAATAGATTTGTTTTAACAAGAAAATCGACGAGGATTTATTTCCGGTTTTGGCGTCGGAAGAGAGACGCCGTTGCTATGACGATCGCACCAGGTGAATTCGTTCGACCTCGAGTGATTATTCGACCGAGTTATGGATTGATTAGGCCTTTATGGCCCCTTTGTTGCCTTAATGCAGGATAAAAGGGATGATGAAGAGATCAGCAAAAGTCAAATTTTAAAAATAAACTCTCTAAAAATCAAGATTTTACGTAATTTTCGCCCAAAAATAATCACATTGGCCTTGTGCATTTTACCTCAAAGTACCTAATTTTTCGGTCGGCCATTTTGAAAAACAAAAACAGAAAATTGCATTGTCACAAAGCAATCTCCATAGAGATTATAATTCATTAGAATTAACACAGCCGACTTGATTGGTAGAACATGTGCAGGGCTGTCCAAAGTTCTCGTAAAGTAGGTACCTAATTGGAGCTAATTGCTTAGCTAATTGTTTAACTTTTTCAAAAATTGTTTTTTATTCACTAACCCTATTTTTTTATCTTGTTAAGAATAAAATACAAACAATTAATTCAAAGTTGCATGTGCTTGGTAATTTAATTTTCTGCATATACAGGGCTGTCCAAAATTAAGAATTAACTCAAAAATCGAGTTTGTTTTCAAGTTGTGATTGTTGTAAAGACATATTTGATTTTAGAGATTTAATTAAAAAAATACAAAGGGTAGCTAATTTGGTAAAAAATAAATTTAATTTCAGGGATGTTCAAACTAAAGCTATCTTAAAAATGTTTTAACTTTATGGCCATAGAAAGATGAAAACTTATTTCAGTTTCACACTTTTTGACAAAACTTGACAATATGTCAGTATTTGTTTAATTGTTATTATTATTAAATCATTGCAAATTTTATTTATTGTTTTTTTTCCCGGCACATTTCTGTAAATTCTGATAAAAAAATTACACTTATTCTGAGTACATCATGTCAAATTTTTATCAAAAAAAAGAGACGGAAAAAAAGCAATGTTAAAATTGTAGAGTATGACTAGTTTCTTTTTACTTGCTAGACAACAGTCACAAATAACCCGATTTGCTTTCTGATTTTCTAATTTAAGGTTCTTCTTTTTTATCATTTTGAAAATTAGAATTTTTATCTTATGTCAAAATTATATGCTCTTTCAGTGGCAGGGCTGTCCAAACTAAGGCCTTTTTAATAATATACAGGGTATCTCAAAAGTAAACCACCATACGTCAACTAGTGTAGAATTAAATAGGTTTTTTTTTTCTATCTTAAGTTGTTAAAGATTTACAGCTTACCACAAAAGTCAAATTTTAAAAATAAATTTTCCAAAAATCAAAATTTGACGTAATTTTCGCCAAAAAATAATCACATTGGCCTTGTGCTATTTTACTCAAAGTAATTTTTCGGTCAGCCATTTTGAAAAACAAAAACAAAAAATTGGATATTTAGAAAACAATCTCTATAGAGATTATAATTCATTAGAATTAACACAGTCTACTTGATAAATAGAACATGTGCAGGGCTGTCCAAAGTTCTGTAGAGTACGTAATTGGAGCTAATTGTTTAACTTTTTGAAAAATTTATTTTTGATTAACTACTCCCATTTTTTATCTTGTTGAAAATAAAACACAAACAATAAATTCAAAGTTGCAATGCTTGATTATTTTCTTTTATGTATATACAGGGCTGTCCAAAATTAAGAATTAACTCAGAGTTTGTTTTCAAATTGTGATTGTTTGTTGTGAAGACATACTTGATTCTAATTTTATTTAATTTAAAAAATTAAGGTGTAGCCAATTTGGTAAAAAATAAATTTAGTTTCAGGGATTTTCAAACTAAAACTACCTTAGAAATCTCATTTTATGACCCTTATTTCAGTTTCACACTTTCTGAGAAAACTTGACAATATGTAAGTATTCGTTTAATTGTTATTAAATCATTGCAAACTTTATTTATAGTTTTTTTTTGTTTCCGACAAACAAAATTAACATTTCTGTAAATTCTGATAACCAAAATTGCACTTATTCTGAGTACAAGAATGTCAAATTTTCATAAAAAAAAAACAGAAAAAAAACGGTGTTTCTTAATTTCGATAAACAAAAGCAATGTCACTATAAACATAGTTTACTCGATTTTTTAGTACAGATTTTTCCAAAATTGTCAAAAATTTAAAACCCTAAAGTATGACTAGTTTCTTTTTACTTGGTAGACAACAGTCACAAATAAACCGATTTGCTTTCTGATTTTCTAATTTAGGGTTGCCCAATTCTTTTTTATTATTTTCAAAATCAGAATTCTTATCAAAAAAATTGAAAAAATTATAAGCTTTTTTTAGTAATATACAGGGTGTCTCAAAAGTAAACCGCTATACGTCAACTAGTGATAGAAAATATCATCCTGAAATAAAAAATTAAATAATTTTTTTCTATCTACAGTTGTTAAAGAATTACAGCTTACCACATATAAATTAAAAACGATGACATTTATGAGGCAATAAAGCAATAGTTTCAAGTCTTATTAAACTGAAACAATGGAAAGCAATGTAATTGATTTTTGTAGTTATTGTGTTTTTTGTCACATTGACAATATTAATTAAATAAGACTTGGAACTAAGCAATTGTTTGATAAATGTCATTTAATTCATTGGTAATCTTTGCTGTGACTATTTAACAAATAAAGATATAGAAAAGATTATTTGAACTTTTTTTCTCAGAATGAGGTTTTTTGTCACTGATTGACGTATGGCCGTTTACTTTTGAAACATTTTTGAGAATTTTTTTAGAAAAAAAGCAATTATTGTGCTTTATACAATAGTTTTATGTTTTTAGTGATAAAAAAATCGAAATTTCGGAAAAATAAAATTCGACTCTTTTAAGATTGTTTTATTTCCGTTTTGTTGACAAAAATACAACATATAGTTGTGCAATAATAGCAATAATAGTGCTACTAGCGCCAGATTACAGATCCCTGTAAGTATGGTGTACGCTTAGCGTGAGATGTCCTTCGTGTGGTTCCCACGTGACCAAAATCGCCATTGTTTCGTCCAGATGTCGCTTCGTTCTTTCCGTCATGCATCTGGCAGTCTCACGTGTTTACCAACACCGTGGTCTAATACCGATCGAGCTGTTATGAAATCATCTCGGCGTGTATCTTCGAATCCGTGAGTGTTTCTCGAACCCGGGTGGTGCACACAGAGATCTAGGCCTTCGCCCCTACGATGTCCGCCTTCTCGCAGACGTCCGAGAGCGACGCGTGGACCCTCCTCTCGCTGAAATCGGCCCCCAGCAGCCCCTCCAAGCTCCAGTGGAGTCCCGAGCACAAGGGCGACGCCATCGCGCGCATCGAGGGTCGCGACATCGAGTACCTGGTGCGCCAGAATCGCATCGTCATCGGGAGAAACAGCTCACGTGGCGACGTCGACGTCAACATGGGCCATTCGAGCTTCATCTCGCGCCGGCACCTGGAGGTCTTCTTCGACCACCCTTTCTTCTATCTCTTGTGCAACGGAAAAAACGGAGTCTTCGTCGACGGGGTGTTCCAGCGGAAAGGGGCACCGGCCATACACCTGCCCAAGACGTAAGAATATCGAAAATCGATAATAACCCCAAATAAACACGACATACCAACCATGTGAAGTATTTATCGAACCGGTGACGTCATTAGCGCGACTGTCGCACGCCAAAAACGACCCTACTAACATCACTAATTCGATATGAAATCCCATACCAACGTTGTAAATAGAAAATAAACCAGTATTGATGTGTCGGGAGCAAAACACACAACGTACAACATTCTTTTCCGTGGAGAAAAGCACGTGGTTGGGACTTAATAACAAACGAGAGCTATTTCCGCCGCTCACGGCCGACTTTATTTCCTTTATTTCATTACAAAACTCTTTTACAGTCAATGTGGCAATACTGGACATGTCACATTTAATAACAAATAAATTCTAATTTACGTCTTAATTTATACATCCGATATCTTGTAATGCGTGCATGATGTCACATTTCTGCATCTATTACATTTGACATTTTATTTTATTATACTTGTTTTTAATAATTAAACAAACAAAACCAGTGGCGCACCAGAAAAAAAATGGCATTTCCTACGGCGTTGCCATTTTTCACATTCACAGCGTACTGGATCGGATGACAATTGGAAGAAACTCGTGTAAAGTCTATTTCAGTCTTATAAGATAATGAAAAACTTACCAGAGTCGTGGCAGCCAAGTGTGAAAAAAATCTAAATAAAAAAGAATTAAGTCAGATAAAGATGACTAAAAACTATACTGAAAATATTCAAATTTTGTTGGTCACGTGACACTATCGAAAAAATATAACAAAAAATTTTTGAAACTAATTTCAATTTTTCAAAAATATTCACGGTCATGTGACCTAGCTTTTCCCCTGTTTTGTTGAGTAAACACTGAGTGATGTTTTTTTTTTTTTGAATATAAAGCTCACAACCGGCTTGATTGCCAAACGTAGAATCGTACCAATATTGGCATTTATTTACAATGTTGCCATTTTTCACTAGATATAAACAACAAAATTTTTGTAGTTCAGTTTCAAAATCTTATCAAGAATATGTACCTAAACTGTCGTTTTCGCCATATTTTTAGAAAGAATGGTCAATTTTGCTATTGTTTTTTTCGGTTTTTTTTTGAAATAGCAATTTTAGTACCAGAGTGTAAGTTCTAAGAGATGAATTATGCCAGAGTTAGCACTTAAATTTTCGCATAAGGCTCATTTAGGGGTGAAAAATTTTGCCACCACATGGCCCCACTTAACCTAATTTTAAGCAAAACAAAAGACAATTGACTTGAATCTCGAAAGATTCGATCCAATATGACGCTACGAAAAGTACAATGATTCACTAGTTTCCTATTTTATCAATGACTATGGCTGTTTCATTGTTGACAAAAGAAAACGTTTATTTTATTTTTTTTTTTTTTCAGTTTTGGTTCACGTGACCGTTCATTAACCAATCGTCGTTTTGTTTACATCATTACGTACAAACATGACCTTTATCGTGGCACTCTCCGCGACCTTGGACCTTTGTGCACGCTTCCTTTAAATCGACCGAAAAAACGCGGATCTAGAATGCGGTGATATCGATCCGGCAAACAATCGATAGACGAAAATGTTGTTTTCATTTGTTTGGTATGACAGTTGCCATGGTTGAAATATCTGTCGAAAATTTTGAATGTGTTTGAGGTGGTGGGGAAGGGGAGGTCATGGCACGCTCGATTTCCTCACGTCTGTGTGCATTGCATCATTGTTTTTGACGTACGGATAAACAAGAGTTAAATAAATACACGGACGTTATCTTTTAACATCGTCCCAATTATTATGGACATGGGTTTTGCAATGGGTGTGTGATGTAACAGTCGCAGACCACTAGGTACAAGGAGGGAGGTTTTGATTATTTTCATGGCGAACCACGATTCAGACACGCGAATTGTAAAAATGATTCGAGTTTGTCTGGTTTTTGGAAGGGGTGGTAACCATGAGACAAGATGACTAGATTTTGTTAAAATAAAATATTGAGAGATAAATAATCAAAATGAAGTCTTGAGTTTTACAAAGATGGCCATATTTTGTAACTGTACGATTTAATTTCAAACACTAAATGCAAATGAAAAACAATAAAATACAAATTTTTACTCCAATTCTTGTTTTTCTCCCAATTTACAAAAACAAACTCCACAAAAAACAAACTGTCAAATGTCAAAATGTACATAAAGTCTATTTCGATTTGATAAGAATAAGTGACATTTGACACTTCAGAATTAAAGAAAAGTCACAAAATTCGCAACTGAACGTATACATTTTTGTATGTTGTGATTCTAATAAATACCACTGAAAAATTCTCTATGAATACGTCCACAAATGTCAAAATCGCCATAAAGCCTATTTCAGACGTGTAAAAATGGAGTAAAGTTCACGTGACTTATTTTTGGAAATAAATGAGCCATTTTTACACTTGTCGAGGCTGAAAGTCGGTTTTAAATTGTACAAAAATCGAAATCGGTATCACGTGACCTCCGATATCGAATCAGAACCAATTAAAAATTGCTGTGTGTATTGTAAAACGTATTATTTACTCGCTACACAAACATAAACAACGATTAAGATAAATTGAAGTTAATTGAAAGTATCGATTGCATTCAACTAATAATTCTGTATCTAACGACAGATAAGGAAAGTGATAATGATATCATCACCTGCTGGAATATGATTTTTGTGCAATTTTACAACACAATGAGATAAGAAAATGGAATAAAAATCTGAGCTTAAAATAAACTACTTATCGTCGTTATCAAAAATAAAAATAATAACACGGTCGTGACCTTGAAAGTTAATTCTTTGATTTTTGCTGGAATTTTGCGTAGTAGTAAATGATTTTTTATCAGTGGTTCCTGGGGTCACTTTTTCAATTTTTTACTCTATCTACTACACGATTTTATCACATTTTCACCTTGAATGTATTTATTTTTTATTCATTCTGTCTCTAAGTGAATCGATGAATAATTCCAGGTGCCAACTGCGATTTCCAAGTACAAACATCCGACTATCGTTTCAATCTTTGGTGGACGAGAACAGTGAGCCCCCTCCTAGGGTCCGAGAGGTGTCCCCCGTGCGTATGCGAGACCGAGGCGGCGGCTCTGGAATGGCCCCCTTGCGCATAAACATCCCAGATTCGACCGACGTCTACGTTAGCCCCTTTCCCTCGCCCACAGGGACGATCAGTGCTGCCAACAGCTGTCCGGCGAGCCCCCGAGGTACCCCTTTTTAATCTTAGAGAAAACAAATATGTGAAAAATGTGTTTTCAGGGGGGCACGGGAGGAGGAACGTCTCGGCCGATTTGCAAATGGTGGCGGCGTACGCCGCCAAGGTGGCAAGGAGGGACGAGGGGGCGAGCAGTCACCACGTCCAGAGCCACAGTCCCGACCATTATAGACATCCAACGAATGGAAATTCGGTATGGGTGAGGGCGAGGGGGCGCAATGGGGGCTCATTGTTGGGTTTTAGATACCACCAGTGGTGATAAATGACGGGTATGGGGCCAGTGGAAGTAAAGACGATTCTAAGCCCCCTTATTCGTACGCCCAGTTGATAGTGCAAGCTATTGCCAGTGCCCCCGATAAACAATTGACGCTCTCGGGGATTTACAGCTACATCACCAAACATTATCCGTACTATAGGACGGCGGATAAAGGATGGCAGAATTCAATCAGGCATAATCTCAGTCTAAATAGATACTTTATTAAGGTGAGTTGGGGGAAGTCCAAAGGAAGCCCAAATTTTTGTCTGGAATTAATGTTTTTTATATAAACTTATCCGAGGAATCCAGATCTGCAAGAATTATTGAGCTACGACTAATAGTTTCAAAAAATATTGTCAAAAATTTAATTGTTGAGTGATATAACTCGGAAACTCGACGTTTTGTAATTTTGTGCAAATAAATCGAAATTAACATTTTCCTACGTAAATTTATTCGAGGGATCAGATTTTGTAAAACGTTTCAGGTCGTGGTTAACAGTTTCAGAGATATCGCCAAAAATTCAATTTCAGAATGGAAAAACTTGAAAATTCGTCTGTTTTTTTTTTGAAAACTTCAATTTTCAATTCAATCAATTTTCAATTTAATTTTTGAGTGATATAACTCGGAAACTTGACCTTTTGTAATTTTGTGCAAATGAATCAAAATCAGCATTTTCTTGCGTAAAATTAGGAATCAGATTTTGTAAAAATTTTCAGGTGACGGTTAACAAAAACTTCGTCTTTATTTTGAAAACTTCACATCTTCAGTTGAATCAGTTTTTTTCATTTTCGTACTCAAAATGTCTGAAAAAATCTAAATCTGCAAGAATTATTTTGATACTTTTAATATTTCCAAAAATATCGTCAAAATTTTCGTTTACAGTAACGGAAATACAAAAACAGGAGATTTTGTAATTTTATGACAAATCTAATGGACAGAATATGTTAAAAAAAGTTTCTTTTTGTGTTAAATAATCCGAATGATGTAAATCTCCAAGTACTGTGTCGCTACGACTATTGTTTAAAAAAAAATTGTCAAAATTCTTATTTTTGTGAGACATAACTCAAAAACACATTGCAAAATAAATAAATACCCAATAGAACACAAATTGGTTATTCTTATGTAAAATGATCCGAGGAATCTAAATCTGCAAGAATTATTGAGTTGCGACTAATAGTTTTCAAGATATCGTAAAAATTTTGATTTTTGGGTAATCTAACTCGGAACTTTTACGTTTTCTAATTTCATGCAAAATGGACACTTTGAAATGAATCGAATTTTAACATTTTCTTACGTAAAATTATTCGAAAAATCAGATTTTGTAAAACGTTTCAGGTCGTGGTTAACAGTTTCAGAGATATCACCAAAAGTTCGATTTCAGAACGAAAAAAATTGAAAATTTACCTTTATGTCTTTTTTAAAAAATTTCAAATCTTTATTGAATCAGTTTTTTCATTTTCTTACTCAAAATGTCTCAAACGACTCTAGTTTCCAAGAGTTATTTTAATTCTTTTAATATTTCCAAAAGTATCGGCAAAATTTTAGTTTCAGAGGAACGCAAAAATACTAGATTTTGTAATTTTATGCCAAATCTAATGGATACATTATGTTAAAAAAGTTTTCCTTTGTGTTAAATAATCCGAATGATGTAAATCTTCAAAGATCTTGTCGCTACGATTATTGGTTTAAAAAATATCGTCAAAATTTATGAGACAAAGCTCACATTGCAAAAAAAATAAATCTCCAGTAGAATACAAATTTGGTTATTCTTACGTAAAATGTTCCGAAGAAACCAAATCTGCAAGAAATATTGAGTTACGACTACTAGTTTCAAAAATATCGTCAAAACTTTACTTTTTAAGTAGTTTAACTCGGGAACTTGACGTTTTGTAATTTTGCATAAAATGGAGACTTCCAAATGAATCGAAATTAACATTTTCTTACGTAAATTTATTCGAGGAATCATATTTTGTAAAACGTTTCAGCTCGTGGTTAACAGTTTCAGAGATATCGCCAAAATTCAATTTCAGAATGCAAGAACCTGAAAATTCGTCTTTATGTTTTTTTGAAAACTTCACATCTTCAGTTGAATCAATTTTTTTCGTTTTCTACCTAAAATGTTTGAAAAAATCTATCTGCAATCTGCAAGAATTATTTTGATACTTCTAATATTTTCAAAAACATCGGCAAAATTTCAGTTTATGATAGCAGAAATGCAAAAACGAGAGATTTTTGTAATTTTATGACAAATCTAATAGAGAGATTAGTTATGGACAGATTGGTTATTCTTACGTAAAATGATCCGGGGAATCCAAATCTGTAAGAGTTATTCACCTACGACTAGTAGTTTCAAAAATATCGTCAAAACATTACTTTTTTTACTGGTTCAACTCGGGAACTTGACGTTTCGTAGTTTTGTGCAAAATGAAGACTTCCAAATGAATTGAAATTTACATTTTCTTGCGTAAAATCGTCCAAGAAATAAGATTCTGTATTTTTTTTATTTTGTGGTTAACATTTTCAAAGATATCGCTGAAAATTCAATTTCAAACCGATAAAATTTGTAAATACGTCTTGGGGTCTTTTTTGGAAACCCCAAATGTTCAGTTTAATCAAATTTTTGATTTTCTTAGTCAAAATGACTCAAAGAAACTAAATCTGCAAGAATTATTTTAATATCTCTAATATTTTGGAAAATATCGGCAAAATTCCAATTTTTTAAGAGAAAATTCAAAATATAGAAATAATGCTACATTGTGACTAAAATAAAGGTCCGTTATAACACAAATTTGAATATTCTCATGTAAAATAATCCGGGAAATCTGAATGGAAAAGAAGTTTTTACTTGTGATTTTAGTTTCTGAAATATCTTCAAAAAATGAATTTTTGAGTCACAAAATTGAAAAATTTGCCATTTTGTGAAACACAGAAACGGTTCGTTAGTTAAAATATGACACATTTTATGTAAAATGAGCTAAATAATTAGAATTTGTCAAAAAGGGACTACTTTTTTATGTTAAGATTTAAAAAAAAAACAAAATTTGACCCCAAATTTGAAAATTTTTAATTTTTTACAACGTGGATACGTGGATTAAAATGACTTTTCTAACGTAAAATGAACCAAGAATTAGAAAAATGCCCCCAGTTTTTTTCGACACCTCATAGTTTCAGAGATATTGTCAATTTTTTTTGTCAAAAATTTTCAGGTGCCCCGTAGCCAAGAGGAGCCGGGCAAAGGCAGTTTCTGGCGCATCGACCCCCAATCCGAATCGAAACTGATCGAGCAGGCGTTTCGTCGTCGTCGACAGCGCGGTGTGCCATGTTTCAGGGCCCCCTTCGGCCTTAGTTCACGAAGCGCCCCTGCCTCCCCCAGCCACATTAGCATGTCGGGGCTTATGACTCCGGAATGTCTGTCTCGGGAAGGCTCACCGACACCGGAACACATGTTGGAAGTGAGTCAATCGGCTCCGGGAAGTCCGGGCAATCAAACAGTGGCGTACGCCGGCTCCGGGAGTATGATTGGACATCAACAGATGTCGGCGTTGGTGGGGGCCACCAAGGCGAGACTGCTGCTCCCACATAGGGGCGAGGGGGGCGAAGTGAATAATGCCAACGGACAAGAGCATAGAGAAGGTAATTTAGTTAAGAAAAATACTAAAAATTTTGTCTTTTTCTGAAACCGAAAGTTTCGGCATTTTATGAGACGTCTCAAAGGTTAATTTGATCACGATTCGAGTTTTCTTACGTAAAATGAGCTCAGGATTCTAAATCTGCAAGAATTATTTTGCTATGACAAATAGTTTTGAAGTTATCGTCAAAAATTTACTTATTTTATGATGAAACTCAAAATCACTCAATTTTGTCACGTTGAGAAATAGATAAAAGCTTAGTTTACTTACAAATCACGGTTTCTTATGTGAAATAATCTGAAGAATTTGAATCTGCAAGAATTTTTCAGTTGCTAAGTACAGTTTAGAAAATATCGTCAAAAATCCAATTTTCGGATGACAAAACTCGAAATTTTGCTATTTTGTTGCATTTTGAAGAATATAAATCTTTTTTTAAGTCTAGATACGGTTTTTCTTACGTAAAATTAACCATGGAATCTAAACCTAAAAAAAATATTTTTGTACGACTGATATTTTCAAAGATATCGTCAAATTTTTGCTATTTGAATGACCAGTTTTGAAAATATTGCTTTTTTCATTTGGTGGATCATGTGATCAGTCAATTGGATCGGGATTCAAGTTTTCTTACGTAAAATGATTTTAAACCTGTAAGAATTATTTCGCTGTGACTAATAGTTTTAAAGTTATCCTCAAAAATTTACTTATTTTGTGATGAAACTCAAAATCAGTGTATTTTGTCACTTTGAGAAAAACCTAAAATATTATTTTGGTCAACATTAACATTTTCTTACGTAAAATGATTAGAGGAAAATAAATCTGCAAAAAATATTTTTGTACAAGTAATAAATAGTTTCAGAGATATCGTCAAATGTCTGATATTCGAATGACGAATTTTGAAAATACGACATTTTGTCGTTTTTTGAGTTAGATGATGAATTAATTGCATTGTAATTCGGGTTTTCTAATGTAAAATAAGCTCAGAATTCTAGATTTGCCAGAATTATTTTGCTATGATCAAGGGTTCCGAAGTTATCATCAAAAATTTACTTATTTTGAGTTTCAAACCAAATTTTGTCAACATAAAATTTTAGTTTGATCACAATACACTTTTTCTCACATAAAATGAGGTAAAGAATTTAAATCTGCAAAAATTTTTCAGTTACAAAGTGCAGTTTAGCAAATGTAAAAAATCCAATTTCCAGACGACAAAACTCGAAATTTTGCTTTTTTGTAAGGCAAAATTTTGGTTTTCTTATGTCAAATGAGCTCAGAATTCTATATCTATAAGAATTATTTTACTATGACTAAGGGTTCCGAAGTTATCGTCAAAAATTTAATTATTTTGTGATGAAACTCAAAATCACCTAATTTTGTCACTTTGAGAAAAACATAAAATTTTAGTTTGATCACAATTCACTTTTTCTTACATAAAATGGGATGAAGAGTTTAAATCCGCAAACATTTTTCAGTTACAAAGTGCAGTTTAGCAAATATCGTAAAAAAAATCCAATTTTTAGACGATAAAACTCGAAATTTTGCTTTTTTGTAAGTGAAAATTTTGGTTTTCTTATGTAAAATGAGCTCAGGATTCTAGATCTATAAGAATTATTTTACTGTGACTAAGAATTCCAAAGTTATCGTAAAAAATTTCATTTTGTGATGAAACTCAAAATCACCTAATTTTGTCAGTTTGAGAAAAACATAAAATATTAGTTTGATTACAATTCACTTTTTCTTACATAAAATGAGCTGAAGAATTTAAATCTGCAAAATTTTTTCAGTTACAAAGTGCAGTTTAGCAAATATCGTAAAAAAATTCAATTTTCACACGATAAAACTCGAAATTTTGCTTTTTTGTAAGTGAAAATTTTCGTTTTCTTATGTAAAATGAGCTCAGGATTCTAGATCTAAAAGAATTATTTTACTATGACTAAGAGTTACAAAGTTATCGTAAAAAATTTAATTTTGTGATGAAACTCAAAATCACCTAATTTTGTCACTTTGAGAAAAACATAAAATGTTACTTTTATCACAATTCATTTTTCTTACATAAAATGAGCTGAAGAATTTAAATCTGCAAAAATTTTTCAATTACAAAGTGCAGTTTAGCAAATATCGTAAAAAATTCAATTTTTAGACAACAAAACTCGAAATTTTGCTTTTTTGTCGCTTTTTGAAAACTGTCTACGTTTTTGTAAGTCAAAATTTGGGTTTTCTTATGTAAAATGAGCTCAGGATTCTAAATCTATCAGAATTATTTTGTTATGACTAAGGGTTCCGAAGTTACCGTCAAAAATTTAATTATTTTGTGATGAAACTCAAAATCACCCAATTTTGTCACTTTGAGAAAAATATGAAAGCTTAGTTCAATCACAATTCACGTTTTCTGACGTAAAATGATTTGAGAAATTTGAATCTAGAATTTTTCAGTTACAAAGTATATTTTAGGAAATATTGTCAAAAATACAATTTTCGGATGACAAAACTCGAAAATTTGCTGTTTCATCGCTTTTCGAAAACCGTCTACGTTTTTGTAAGTCTAAGTTCATGTTTTCATATGTAAAATAAGCTCAGGATTCTAGATTTGCAAGAATTATTTTGCTATGAGCAAGGGTTCCGAAGTTATTCTTAAAAATTTACTTATTTTGTCATGAGGAAAAACATAAAAGCTTAGTTTGATCGCTATTTACGTTTTTTGACGTAAAATGGTCTGAGAAATTTGAATTTGCAAGAATTTTTCAATTACAAAGTATATTTTAGAAAATATCGTCAAAAATCCAATTTTCGGATGTCAAAACTCAAAATTTTGTTATTTTGTCGCTTTTTTTTCTACGTTTTTCCAAGTCATAATTTGGGTTTTCTTACGTAAAATTATTGCTTACACAATATTCATATTTCAAAAATCTCCTCTAAATAGTACAATTCCAAAAAACTCGTTTTTGTACTTTTGCAACAAAATCAAGCCCTGAAGTAAATTAAAATTAAGGTTGTCTTATGCAAAAGGAACCAAAAAATCCAAAGTTACAAAATTATTCTCCTCCTCCCGAATCTAACACATATTTTTTTTTACAATTGTGACTTTTCAGAAAAATACCACGTGGTGAGTTCAAACATCGTCGAAGAGCGTTCCCTCTCCCCCGCCACCTTCTCACCGCAGCCTGTCATCGTTCAAACCCCCAATTATTCACCTTACAGGTAAATAAAAAAAAAATCATTACCACAATTGGTTATGGAAAAAAATTCTTGCAGCGGCGGCAATAATTACACTTCGGTAGGCCTCGACCTCAAAAGACACGTCGACGAACAACCGAGCGGAAGTCCAGCGAGTCCTGGCGAAAATCAAGACAGTTTACAAGAACCGGAAGTGAAAAGATCACGTCACGAACAGTACGACACGGAATAGACAGAAAAAGTTTTTTCTAAAAGAAATAATTTTTTAAGTCACATGGAAAATTGTTAATTGTTGTAAATAAGGACACGAAATTTCAGTATTTAAAAAAATGATCATTCGGGTTGATTGTTTTGTTATTGTTGGGGAGTTTTGATGGGTTGGAGAGCCGATTTTCATTTTTTTAAACCGTGGCGTGCTTTTCCAGCATTTCATTATTTTTGTTTTCATTAGGGCTTTTATAAACAATTATAAACATAGCTGGTATATGTAGATAATTGTTTATAATTTTATATTTTTCGACTAAAACAGTCTTTACGATTTATTGTTAGTTCTACATGTATACAAAATTATATTTAGAAATATTTAATAAAGTACTATTATTGCTGTGATGACTTTTTTTAATTGTAATCCTTGTATTCGAACCGAGTTCCTATTTGTTTTTATCCTCGTTCAAAACAGAGGGAAAATTCATCACAACAATATTTCGTGTGTCACTCAAGCAATGGACGATTTTGTCATGTGTGTATATAAATCTTGAACTTTTACACTTTTCATGTCTCCACGTTGTCTGTATATAAGGAAGGAATTCAATTTATTCGCTCGAAATACTGCTGGTACAAAAATAGTAAAACACTTTTTCTCCAAACTTTTTTGACGTGTTGTTAGTTTTTCGATTTTTGTAGAAATGTATTTTTGTTTTTTTAATTTTAATAAAACTTGTTTCCCTTGTGAACTGTTTTTTCCTTAAAATGCGACGCAAAAACTACAAGATAAGTTTCGAAAACTTTGAGTAAGTGCAAATATTTGTCAATGACTAACTTTTAAACGATTCCAAATTTTAAAAAAAAATAATGCAAGATCAATATTTGCCCCCTCTGCGATTTAAAATTTTGTATAAAGAGTGAAACATTTCCAGTTTTTGTACAGTTTTGCTCTAACATGGATCCTCATCACCACCAGTCGCCCCCTCATCATAGCCACCCCCCAGGTATTTTTTTTTACTTTTAATTTTTTTTTAATTGATTTTTTAGGCCGCCATCCTTGTGGTTGTGGCCCTTCGCATCAGCCCCATTTGGCCCATTGTCAACATCACCGACCACCACCCCACCAGGAACACCACGACCATCATGAACCTCATCATCACCATGGGCACCATGAGCACCATCATGGGCATTGAACATTTCATCACAGTTGTTCTCTAAAATATGTTTCGTAGTTTATTGAAGTGTAGAAGAAGTAATAAAAATTATAAGCAATTTGTGCGTTTTTTTTTAATTCGACGTTAAAATATAAGTAAAAAATCAATTAATTCCAATTCCATGGGCCACCCCATCAAAACCAAAACTATGGATATCATGGGCATCACTGTTTTTCTTTAAACAATTTGTGCGTGTTTTTTTGGAATTCGACGTAATAAATAGTCAGAAAATATTAAATAATCTCAGATAAGATTAAACTGTTTCTGGTAATACGCATTAAGAGAAATAATTTGTGGAATAATGCTTACATTCGTTCGACGAATTTTTTTGAATGTATTTTTTTTTTAATATTGTCGAATGACTCACAGTTCAGTTCTGTTTCTGTTTTGAAACAAGTAGCTCAAAACAGGACAAAATAACGTTAATTTTGATGTAATTTTCGAGCTTATTTCGTTGGAATTTCAAAAAGAAAATAAGTTAATTTTTCAGTTAAAAAAGAACTTAATCAAACATCGAAATAATGTCAGTTTTGATTTGGAATAAATAAATTTGTCGACCAAAAACGAATCAAATTTTTAAAGCAAGCCAAAATAATACTAATTTTAAAATAAATTAGTGGTTCAAAATTTTGTGAAAGAATTAGTTAGTCAAAATGCGCAAAATCTTTTGAAACACCCTAAAATAATTGCAATGATTTTTCTTGATTTTTTGCGTATTTTGAAGAAATGAATGTACAAGCTAAAATCTCTCTAAATTTTCCATAAGTGATATTCTCAGTAAAAAAAAACAAGTGTAATTACTTGAAACAAGAAAAAAAAAAACGTCAAGTTTGATACAATTCGACGCTTTTAAGGCTTATTTAAAAGAAATAAATGACGTTTTTCTTGGTCAAAAACAAGCTAAACAGCAACAAAATAATGTCAATGTTAATTTATTGATTTTTAAGCATATTTTAACAAAATTTTGTGTAATAAGTGTTTTTTATTGATCAAAATGAGCAAAATCACTTGAAACCCTCTAAAATAATGACAGTTTTGTTATAATGTGGTGATTTTTAGGTTTATTTTGTCGAAATAATTGAATTTCTTTGCTAAATACGAACGAAATTTCTTTCTAAATTTTCCGAAACAAGCTAAAATGCTCATGCCCAAAAACGAGCCAAAACAAATTAAAATAAGTCAATTTTGGTGCAGTATGGTAATTTTTGGGCTTAATATTGCGACGAAATAAATGAGTTTTTCGCATAAAAATGAGATAAAGTTTGTGACCAAATTTTTTGAAATAAGTTATTTATTCGGTCAAAAAAACTAGCTAAATTGTTGATTTGGTATTTTTTGGGTTATTTTGACGAAATCAAAAACGGAAACACAGTTGTAATTTTTTTTGTAAATTATGTCTAATTTCTTCATTCATCTCATGGTAGGGTTTCGTGTTTACTAAAGATAAAAAATTACAGTGCAAATACAAAAAAACATTGGTATTTTAAAAATTTTTATTCATTTTAATTACACAGAGAGATAAGGATAAAAATAATTCCCAAAACAACTATGAATCATTTTTGAAGAGCCTGTTCTCGTTACCCCCCTCTAAAATCAATACAAGTGTTACCTAACTTTAGCACTTTCTATAAATACTAGAATCGTTTCAATTTTCGCTCATAAAAAGTTTGTTTCTACCATGGATCATCATCACCACCACCATCATGGGCCTCCACCCCATCATCCCCCAGGTACATTTTAATTTTTCTATTTTTACAATTTTATTGCAATTTTTTAGGTCACCACCCATGTGGATGTGGTCTTTTGCACCTCCCACATATGCCACATTGCCAACACTTTCGCCCACCCCACCATGACCATCATCACCACCACGAACCCCCACACCATGGCCACCACCATGAACCCCCACACCATGGACACCACCATGAGCACCATCACGAGCACCACCATGGCCACCATTGACACGTTTTGTTACTTTAATTTGTTAAAAATAAAAATTAAGAAATAAATAAATTGCGGTAAAAATTACTCAAATCTTTTCCCTACCTTTCCCTAAAATAAAAATAATATTTATGGTAAATTTGAATGAAATAAAACAAATATAGACAAAAGCAGTATTTATTTGTCCCAAAAAATACAAATAAAAGTCATGCGAGTATTCTTCGACAATTAGCAAAATCCATGGTGGCCGTGTCCATGGTGGCCATGTCCATGATGTCCTCCGTGGTGCCCATGATGGCCATGTCCATGACGTCCTCCGTGGTGCCCATGATGTCCATGTCCTCCATGGTGTCCCCCAGGAAATCCTCCATGATGTTCCCCATGAAACCCAGGACATGCCCCATGTCCATGGGGACCTCCGTGGTGTCCTCCACCAACATTCGGACAATTCTGGTGAGCCCCACCTACTGGAACAACAACCCCTAAATTAAAATAAGTTATTCGGATAATAATATACAAAAAAATCAACTTACCCGCTGCTTGTGGACTATGTGACCTACGATGGCCATGCCCATGATGCCCATCGTGTTGACTTCCATGGGACCCACGACGTTCACAATCACAATTTCTCATCTTGATGTTTAATTCAACACAAAACACTGCGTAATAATGCAAGAGAATTGTCACAAACGCTATTTAAATGGCTTTGTGAGAATTTTCCGTGACGTCAGTGGACAATCAAAGTGTATTTTTGTTCAAGGTCGATTGCACAACGTTGGACAATGTTGCGCAATGCATTGTTCTAAAACTCCACAGATAACGGAAATTTGTTTTTCTTGAAAAGTGGCATACGATAATCACGTGATTTGTTTATAAATTAAAAACATAAGTATTAAATTTCCACCACAATTATGCGTTTTATATTACGAATACATTTTATTTTTAAATATTTGCAATAATTATGTTGTGTTGTAATAGCCGATAAGGTGTTATCTTATCGAAATTGAACACTATTTCGAAACATAGTCCAATGGTTGGCCTTGAACAACAAACAATAGCACTTTATACCCCCCTCTCTCCAAAATTTGGCAATAAAGTTATCCAATGGACAATATGAACAAACAAAAATCTTCATTTGAAAAAATCTAAAACGAAGATAAGAGAACGCATGGCAATCATGTTCGTTGCCATGGTAAACATCTTGGACAACATGGACGTCATTGTCATGACGAACACAATGGACAATATGGACGTCGTTGTCATAACAACACAATTTTGTTGTCATGACAACCGCCACATGTGTGTTTATTAAATGATAAACGAAAATGTTTATTTTTGGGACTAAATAAAACGCATTTCGAGAGTTTTAGTGCTTTATTTATTAACAATTTGACTTTATCAAGATAACACGTATCATGAAAGACAATAATAGAGATAATGCTTGTAAACTTGCGAATTTTATTAGGATATTTATGAAATACAAAAACAATTATAAATTTTATAAAAATACAAAAAATATTTTTTTTACAAAATGGTACACCAGCAGTATTTGACCTCGTCAATCCTCGTTTGGTCGCCCATTTCGTAGACTCCTACGTCATGTGGGGGCACAAAATGTCCGTCGTAGTTGAGATCGAAGCTGGATCGATGCAAATCTTCGTAAATTGTATCATTTTTTGATGACCCAAGACTGAATTGCGAGCCGAAATGGCTGTCACTCGCTGGGTGAAAATCGTTGTGGTATCTGTTGCTCATTTCGTATCGAAATTCGTCGATAAATAATCCGAAACTCGAAATTTGTATCGGTTGTTATCATATTTTCGCACTTCAGATGTCAGTGTCTGTGTAAAATGTAAATTTGTTGCGTTAAAATGTCAAATTTTCGTCAAAATTTCGTGTTGTTTTTGGAAATCTACCTGAATATTTTGAAGATTTATCAAACGTTGTGTCTGTATTTGAAGTGGAGTTTGGAAATCAAAGAAATTCAAAAAATCTGAGGCGAGTTTTGAACTTTCGGCGCGAAATTTGAATTTAATTTCTGGGTTATAAACAATGCGTTTATTTATGAACCTCTTATCTGAGACGGAGTTAAAATGAGTAACAACAAAAAGAAAATTGAAAATACTTTGACGGCTGTTGGGATAGCTGCTTTGGTGTCAGGGGCGACCTTTGGCCTTTTTTACTACTTGAGAAGTGGTCAACAAACCCATGAAAACAATTCGAGGTGAGTTCAATTATCTATTTTTTAGCAAATCTAACCTCGAAAATGTTTCAGTGATAAGAAAAAGCCAAAGTCTAGTCAAATTTTCAAAGGCGATTTGTGCCCCATTTGTTTTGATTTTTTGACGACTAAATACACCACAATCAAGTGTCAACACACTTTTCATAAGAAATGCATCGCCCAATGGCAAGCAATCAACAATACATGTCCGATTTGCAGAAAAAAATTCGACAACGCCATCTAGTCATAGTTTAGGATTTATTCTTAGCTCTTAAGAAATTTTTGATATAGAAATAAAACTTGCGTTTTTCTCTTTTGGTGCTTTTTATTTCACCATGTTACAAACCTGCGTTCATTTCCATGGTAACCGGCTAACAACTTCAAATTTGACGTTTGATCGATATTTCAAATAAAAATGTTTGAAGATTATGAAGAATTGCCGGAAATCCCTCCTCTCCCGGAAATCGTGTCCGACGATGAAGAAAATCCGTGTCATTTCATCCGAAGAATAAAAGAAGATACGAAATATCCCCCTTTGATAGCACCCCAATCGTGGACTAAAACCGTTTCGGAGAAGTTCTCGCAACAGTATTACAAACCTAGCGAAACTATTGGTAAGTGCAACTTGATGGAAACAAAATCACTGTTGAAAATCCAGGGGCGGCTTTCACCCCTTCGGCCCAAAAATTACGAATCGCGTGTTTGCGACTCCCGAAAAAGAAGAAATTCGATCCGGGGAAAAACCCAGTGGGACAAGATGGCCGCTTGTGTTATCCCCCCGTCAAGGAGAAATACATCAGGGAAGAAGAAGAAAGGGTGCGACGGGAGGAAGACGAAAGGAAGAAAATTGTCGAAGTTCCGGGGATTGTCAATTTGGTGGATTTACTAAGTGGTAAGTATCGTCAATTGCAAAAAAATGAAGAAAGTGTGAAGAAGAAAGAAAGGGCAATGAAACGTAAATTGGAGCGACGTGAAATAGACTTCATACCGAGTGATCCCAAGTGAGTATCCCTTTTACATTATCTTCAATTAGTTTGAAGACAATTGAAGAAACTGCAAGCTGTTCTTCCGAAAGATCCCGACAAACAAAAGAGAATCCTTGTGAAGTTAGCCGAGGCTGACATGATGGTAACCCTGGCTGAGGATGATGAAGAACGCTACATTTACTATCTCACTTCTGGGATTAAACCAGAAGATTTGTCACCCTACAACCGGAAATACCTCACGGACGCCATTAAAAAAATCCCTGCAAAACTGAAACTTTTGAAGGATTACCCCAGCATGATTGCCACCCATAAAAAAGAAATCCTCCAGTTTTACTACCAGTTCATCCGAAAAAACTTACTCCACTATATTTTGAAGGATCCGAAAGAGAGGAAACGGTTGAGGATTACAAGGATTAAACGGGATTATCCCATTTTGACCATTCGAGCGCCGGTTCCCTGGCACAATTCCTACTGTCTTTCGCAACAACTAATCGAAAAACATTTCTATAACGGCAACATTGTAGTTTTAGAAATCAGGGATTTATGGGAATCCCACTATGACGACATGTTGATATTACCAACCGAGCGATTGGAGGAAATCGGGGGATTTCCCCTCGAATTGGCAACACTGGAACAACAAATCGACGATTTATGTCACGAGTCGCGTATGCGTCTTATTAAAACATGGCTGCCGTCATGCGCCGACATTTTCCTAAAGCACAAATCACACTGGCGAAAATACATTCCATTGAAATCCACCGATTCGCCCGTTTTAATCGAACGCTTTTTCGACTGTGTAAACGGGCTTTTGTCGATGCAGTTGCGGAGGTTGGTAATGAAGTCATTACGACACTTGTTAGCCCTCTTGATCCAATTCGAGTGCGGGAATGACTACGGCGAGGATTATTATGATTTAGCGTTGATTAACTTACCAATAATCAAAGTGACGCCGAAAATCGAGGAGGCGGGGACGGAAAATATTACTTTACAGCCGCCACTCGACGAAATACGAACTTTTCTCGAACGTTGCTTCGATAAAGTATTAAAAGTCGGGCGGAAAGTACCCCGAATTGAAAATATAATGTTTCCCGAGTTTGGGAAGAGAGAAACGTTTTTGTTTGCGGTGAGTCGGGAGGAAATTCCCGTTAAAGAGATTTATGAGCGAGGTTTGGCTTCGTTTGAGACGAATTTAGTTGGACCTTTGAAATATTTGCAAAATTACGAACAGTATTATTATATTTTGAACGGAAGTGCTGAACGCGAGATGCTGAATTTTTTCGAAATAATTCCGTTTCCGTTTCTTAAAGATTTCGCGAAGAAAATTCGACAATACGAAGAGTTGAAAAAAGAGATTATTTTCCTTCGCAGATCGATTCCGTTGAATTTTATTAGCTTGGAATGTGGGGAATTGAACGATATTTTGTATAAGATTGTCGACGATATCAGGAGTTACATAGTTAATTATTTCATCACCGAAAACCATAATCACAATCGAAAGTAATTTTTTTTTATTCGATTGATAGACATTTTGTGATGTGTATGTTTACAGGATTTGTGATATTTTCGACGAAATGTCACAAAAAGTGAGCGTCGGGACGGACACTGTTGCCGAATTGGTCGCTTTGTATAATTACGTAATGGAGTGTCGTGACGTCACAATGTATAATTTGAGAGAACAGATTAGGAAGACGGCTGAGAATGTCAATTTTTTGATGGATCACGCACACTTGACACGTATGATATCAAAATACGAGACACGACATTTTTTATATTGAAAAAGTTTTATTTCATGTTTATGTAAATTGGGTTTGAAAATTTCAAAACATTTTTTGTTGAAGTTTTATAATTTTTTCTAATTTTTTTTATATTTGAAATTCATAAATTAGAAAGTTTGAAAAGCAAAATTATTATTAATTTTATTAAAATCAAGATTATGAATTCAAAAATTTGAAACTACGACTCTTTTAAACAATCGACAAAATTGTTCAATTTCAGTTTTTTTCTAGTTGACTTTTTCGTGAAATTCTGAAACAACCTGTTTTATTCAAATGTTGTTTGGTGTAAAATGTTCATGAAAATAATTAGTAAAAATAATTTGTCTATGGCTCTTAGTTTAGAAAATAAAAAAAAATTGGTAAATGTATTAGGAAAAAAAAAGTTTGTCATTTGTTAGCAAAAATAATTATTATATCTTAACTGGAACCCTTTTTTTGTATCAAATCAAGTGAGAATTCTAAATTTAAAGAGAATTTTGATACGAATTGTGTTTTTAAAATTATTTAAGAATGTTTGGTGTTTAATGTAAAAAATAGAAAACCAGATTTTATCATTTTTGAGTAAACAAAACCGATTCAAAATGTGTTTTTTTTACGTAAAACCATTCGAAAAAGACAAAAATTATTTTTTATTTTCGGTATTTTAAAAGATATGATCACATTTTTCGTTCAGTAGTTGCAAAACTTCAAAAAACGCGAGTTTCTGATTAAAAAAAAACATAAATATTCTATTTGATTCTAAATTAGTTTTTATTACGTAAAATGAGCAGAGGAATCCAAATCAATAAAAATCTTGGAGCTATAACTCTTACTTTGAGAGATAACAATGTTTTCTTACTGAAAATGGCTGAAAAAATTCAAATCTAGAAAACTTATTTTGAAATTTTTGGTAGCTATTTTATAAGATATCGAAAAAAAATTGCTTCGTAAGTTTCAAATTTGTTTTTTTTTTCAAGTAAAATGACCAGAGGAATTCATATCTGTAGGAATCTTGAAGTTATGGTTCTTACTTTGATCAAAACAAAAAAAATTAAAAAATCAATTCAAGACAAAACAAAAAATCAAAAAAATTACCATTTTATGAAATACAAAAAAAAAAAAATTTGTATAAAGTGAACAAAAACACAAAAAATTGCAGTTTTTTCAGCTACAAACTTTAGTCAAATTGTTGTTGATTACTGTTGATTGAGTTTTTGTCATTTGGGAGCAAAAATAATTATTATGTCTTAACTGGAATCCTTTTTTTTTGAATCAAATCAAGCGAGAATTCCAACTTTAAAAAGAATTTTGATACGAATTGTGTTTTTTAAATTATTTAAAAATGTTTCGTGTTTAATGTAAAAAATAAAAGACCAAATTTTATCATTTTTGAAAAAACAAAACCTATTTGTTTTTTTTTTCTTACCTAAAATGATTCGAAAAATACACATCTACAAAAATTATTTTTTATTTTTAGTATTTTAAAAAATATTTTTTCGTTCATGAGTTGCAGCATTTCAAAAAACACAAGTTTCTGATTTAGAAAAAACATTGATTCAAAACCGGTTTTTATTACGTAAAATGAGTAGAGGAATCCAAATCAATAAAAATCTTGAAGCTATAACTCTTACTTTAAAAAATAACAATATTTTCTTACTAAAAATGGCTGAAAAAACTCAAATCTGAAAAACTTATTTTGATATTTTCGGACGGTAGGTATTTTAAAAGATATCGAAAAATTTTTGGTTCGTAAGCTGCAAATTTGTTTTTATTTGAAGTAAAATGACCAAAGGAATTCAAATCTGTAGGAATTTCGGAGCTATGGTTCTTACTTTGAGACATTATCAAAAAATTAATACTTAAACACAAAACAAAAAATCAAAAAAACACCAGTTTATGAAATACAAAAAAAAAACAACTTAAATAGAATATGAACTTTTTTGTATAAAGTGAACAGAGGAACAAAAACAGTTTTTTCGGCTACAAACCTTAGTCAATTTTTTTTAATCTTTATTTTTGAACTATGAAATTGGGAAAATGAGACTGTCGCTTTGAAACAAAATAAAGATTTCTTTCCATTAAAAATTTGTTTTTTACATTAAACATTAAGAAAAAAATTCCATTTCTGAGATATCATCAAAATTTTGTTGATTTTAGAAATTCACATCAAAATTTTTAATTTTTTAACAGTGATTTAATTATTAAAGTTCTAAAAAATAAAAAAAATGTTCGTGTCTCGTTCTAAAGACCAAAATATGTCCCCAGTCCTCCAAAATTCGCATTTTTAGCGGAAGACATCACCCTCAACGCGCGCGTCTTCCTCTGGCCCAAAGACATGGAAAACGTGATTGAACTCGCCCTCCAACGCCTCAACATGAAACGCGAACAAGCCGAAACCTTCCTCAAGAGCAAACGAGCAATATTCGAATCGAAATTAATACGCCATGAAAAAATGTTGGTCGCTTTCAAGAAGAAAGATCCCCCGATTCTGACAATGGAAGAAATGGAAGAATGCGTGACACAAGTCGAAGATTTAGTCCAGAAACTCCGCGAAGATAAGCAAGAAGCCGATCAGATCAACGAAGAAGAACAACTACTCGATTTCGATCCATCTGCTTTCCTCAATCTACAAAAAATGCTAACAGTGATCGAGCCCTATGACAAATTATGGCATACGGTCCTGGAGTTTCACGTGCAGTATGATGCGTGGTATTACGGGCCTTTTGCCGAGTTGGATGCCGAGGCGGTATCCGAGTCGGTGGAAAACACCTGGAAGGTTTTGTACAAGTTGGCGAAGACGTTTCATGATAATCCGGCTGCCCGGAGGATTGCTGAAATGGTCCGGGCGAAAGTTGAAAAATTCCGGCAGTTTCTTCCGGTTTTGCAAACGGTTTGTAATAAAGGACTCCAGAAACGGCATTGGGATGCCATTAGTGAATTGGTGGGGACAGAAATTGTTATCACACCGGACTTGACCTTGAATGATATGATCGAGGCCGGATTGCCGAAATTTACGGCCCAATTGGAGGATATTAGTGCCTCGGCAACCAAAGAATACGAATTGGAGAAGAATTTGAGGAAGATGAAGGAAGAATGGGCCGATATTAAGTTCGAACTGATTCCCTATCGGTACTGAAATTTAATTCAGCTCCATTTTTTTTTTGGTTTATCTTGTTTTTCAGCGAAACTGGGGTTAATATTTTAACAGCTGTTGATGAAATACAGTTGTTGATGGATGATCATTTGCTCAAAGCTCAAACGATGAGAGGATCGCCTTATGTGAAGCCGTTTGAGGTTGAAATGCAAGCCTGGGAGCAGAAATTAATTTCTATGCAAGATATTTTAGAAGCTTGGCTTATGGTAAGACAATTTTTTGCGTGATTTTGACCCAAAAAATTCCAATTTATAACAATTCCAAGATTTTTTTACTGGGGAAAATAAATAAAGGATGTGTTGCATAAAGCGGATAAAAAAATTGAAATCTATTAAATAGTTTATTCCGTGTTTTCAAA
>NW_025400984.1:3442060-3449899 GCF_015345945.1 Tribolium madens | reverse complement strand
ATGTACAATTTTCTGAAGAGTAAGAATTTGTGAAAATATTTTTGTTACGACTCTTAGTTTCAAAAATATGGTCAAATCTCAGTACGGATAAAAAATTAATACAAAAGTTTAATACCTGCTTTTTAAAATAATCTCATTTTTTTCCCCAAATTTCTTTTTTTATGACTGATTCAGTCAGTCAGTTCAGTTTTTTCTCTCAAAATGAGCTAAAGAATCAAAATTTGTAAGAATTTTTTAGATGCTGTTTATAATTTTGAAAATGTCGACAAAAACTGTCAGATTACGGCCCTTAGATTCAAAAATATGATCAAAATCATATTATTTTTTCTAGTGATTGCAAATTATTTTTTATGCAGAATAATGAGACTTATAAAAATTTGTAAAATTATTTTACTTTATGATTAGTATTTTGAAAATTATAAAAAAAAACTTGAAGAAAATACACTGGAAAAATAAAAGATTAAATAATTCGAAAAAACAATTCTGAAAAATATTTTTTAGAAATTTTGTGTGTTAAAAGATAGGTATTTTCATATTTCCGGTTTTTGGTGGGTACAAAACTCAAAAAAGTGTGAAAGTCTAAATCAATAAAAAAATTAAATTTTCAAACGTTAAATAGTCTTAAAAATTGAATGTTATAGGTATTATTTTTTGTTAGTTTCGAAATATATAGTCATAATTTTAATAATTTGATGACTAAACTTAAAATTATGTTCTTTCTAAATTTATGATAAAAGACAGTAAAATTCACCACACTGTAGAGAAAATATGTTGGGAAAAATAAATTTAAAAGAATTTTTTAGGTCCGACTTATAAAATTTCGCAACAATATAGACACTGTCTGAAGAGTACGGCCCTCAGTTTCAAAAATATAGTCAAAATCATATTACTATTTCTAGTGACTGAAAAACAATTTTTTTACGCAGAATAACGTGACGTATAAAAATTTGTAAAAATTATTTTACTACAATTAGTAATTTGAAAATAATAAAAAAAACTTGAAGAAAATACACTCGAAAAATAAAAGATTAAATAATTAAAAAAACTATTATGAAAATATTGTTTAGTGATTTTGTGTTTTGAAAGATATATTTTCAAATTTCCGGTTCTTGATGGGTTACAAAACTCAAAAAACAGCCATTTTATAATCTTGTAAAAAGTGTGAAAGTCTAATTCAATAAAAAATCAAATTTTCAGACGTAAATTAAAAATTGAATTTTATACATACTATTTTTAGTTTCGAAATAAATAGTCAAAATTTTGATATTTTGATGACTAAACTTAAAACTTTGTAACTTTGTCATTTTATGACAAAAGACAATAAAATTCACAACATGTAGAAAAAATATGTTGGGAAAAATTAATTTAAATGATTTTTTTTGGGTCTGACTGAAAATATGGTCCAAGTTCTTTTTTTTTTCATAAAATAAGTACTGAAAATTGATTTTACTGAAATCTACAGTCTTGAATAAAATAGTCTAAAGAATAAAAATAAATTTATAACAAAAATATATCGGAAAAAGGAAGTTTTTAGCACAGTTTTGTGTTTTTAGTGCCAAGGCACTTGGATGTATTTGGAGCCAATTTTCAGCAGCGAAGACATAATGCGTCAAATGCCAACCGAAGCTCGAAATTTCAAACAAGTCGATAAAGTCTGGCGTGCAATTCAGCACAACACCAGCAAACATCCAAAAGTTTTAGCCGCTACCGATTATAAAAACATGTTGACTTCATTAAGGGACAACAACCGACTTTTGGACGACATTCAAAAAGGTCTCAACGATTATCTCGAAAAGAAACGTCTTTTCTTCCCACGATTCTTCTTCCTATCAAACGACGAACTTTTGGAAATACTTTCGGAAACCAAAGATCCTTATCGGGTCCAACCACATTTAAAAAAATGTTTCGAAGGAATCAATATGTTGGATTTTACCGACGAGGAAGAGATCGTTGGAATGCTGAGTGTGGAGCATGAGGTTGTGCCGTTTAGTGGCAAAATTATACCGGCCGAGGCGAAGGTGAGCCGTTGTTTGTACCAATATGATTTTTTTATTTTTTTTTTAAAGGGAATGGTGGAGAAATGGTTAGTACAAGTCGAAAGTATGATGATACAATCGCTCAAAGATATAATGAGTGAGTCTTTGACGGCAGCAGCCACGGCCAATAGGATCGATTGGATTCACCACTGGCCAGGACAGGTATTTTTAGTGCTAAAAACAAAATGGTCAAATCCTATTGGATTCGCAAATGTTTTGTAGAAATTGCAAATCATTTAAAACTACTACATTGTAGGGATATTTGTTAGCATATGTATTACTTTAAAAAGTCTTGATGTTAACAGAAAGTGTAAAAATAGTACAAAAAATTCTCTATACAGGGTGTTAAAAAAGGATTGTAAAATAATAATGGAGGTACTAGTGTGGACCAAAATAAAAAAATTGGAATATTTACTAGAAGCTTTTCTTTTTTATTTGAACAGCTTGCAAATAAATGTTTTAAAAAACGAATACTTTTCAAAATCTCCAAAACCGTTGCTTTGCGGACCCATGTTTATTAAGACTTTTTCATTTTTGTCTTATTTCACATTGTAATAAAAATTATGATACAAAAAATACATATTAAACATCACACCAGAATTCTAAAAACACTAAAAATTTGTAAAAATTAGAAAAAAAAATAGAAAAATAGGATAAAAGCTTTACAACATAAAGTAAAACGTATAAACAAAAGAAAAATAAAACTTAAAAATGTCAAAAAATTGTCAGTTTTTTTTTGTAGTTTTCTATCTAATTTTCTTGTTTTACGTTTTTTTTTTCTAGTATTGTTTATATTTTTTGTTCTTTATTTTTTTGTTATATCCTTTTCCAATTGTTAAATTACCGTTTCAGGTTTTGTTTCAGCCACTCTTTCTTTTTTTTAGATAAACAATTTTTTTTTCTTTATTTTTTGTGCCGGATTGGTTTCCTTTTTCTATTATGCTTTGATAATTTTTTGATTCCACAAAATAAACATTTTTTTTGTTTTATATTGTACTAAATGAATAAAATACAAAAAATACCTACACAATAAAAAATTGTAAGAACATTAAGAAAATTAGAAAAATAGCATAAAAGCTTTACAACATGAAGTAAGACGTATAAACAAAAAAAAATTGAAATTGTCAAGAAATTGCCAGTTTTTTTTCTAAATTCGTAGTTTTCTATCTGCTTTTCTTGTTTTAAGTTTTTTTCTTGTATGGTTTTTATTCTTGTTCTCTAAATCCCTGTTTCCAATTGTTAAATTACCGTTTCAGTTTTTTGTTTCAACTACTGTCTCTTTGTTTAGATAAATAATAATTTTTGTCTTTATTTTTTGTGTTGCCGGATTGGTTTTCTTTTTTTTATTATGCCCTGACAATTTTTTGATTCTACTTCCGTATGTTATTCTCAAATTTCGCTTCTTTATTTGTCATTTTTATTAAAATAATTCTTCTCGGTTTCTTCAGAATAAATTTTCAAGTTTTTATTTAATCCAAAACACTTCAAGTGGACTCAAAATTGGTCAAGTCGGTGGCAAAATAAATAAGACCACATTTTTTTCATTCAAAATCCATAATAATAATCACGGTAATTACAATAGGTCAAAAAACGTATAACTAGGAAACATTTCAAGTGTACGAAAATCCGTTTTTGTAGGTCTTAATTAAATTACATAAATCACATTTTCTTTGTTTTTTTAACATAATAATAATAATAATGGTACTAATCATAGGTCTAAATGTACGTAAAACACTAAACAAGAAGTTTTAAGTAGATTCAAATCAGGTTATTTTGGTGTCAAAATTACACAAAAACGACTATTTTTTTGTTTTCCATTGTAATAAATAAATAAAACACAAAAAATACCTACACTTTGAAAAATTGTAAGAACATAAAAAAAATTAGAAAAATAGCATAAAAGCTTTACAACATGCAGTAAGACGTATAAACAAAAAAAATAAAATTTGAAATTGTCAAGAAATCCTCAGTTTTTTTTTTCTAAATTCGTAGTTTTCTATCTGATTTGCTTGTTTTACGTTTTTTTCTTATATTTTTTTTATTTTTTGTTCTCTAAATTTGTTGTTATATCTTTTCCCAATTGTTAACTTATCGTTTCAGGGTTTGTTTCAACCACTGTTTCTTTTTTTTTAGATAAATATTTTTTTCTTTATTTTTTGTGTTGCCGGTTTCCTTTTTTTATTATGCCCTGACAATTTTTTGATTCGGATCAAGTTTTCAAGTTTTATTTAATCCAAAACACTTCAAGTGGGCTCAAAATTGGTCAAGACCAAAAATATTAGTCCTTATTATTAATCACGATAATCACAATAGGCTAAAAAACTGATAACTAATAAACATTTCAAGTGGACGAAAATCCGTTCTTCTGGGTGTTAAAATTACATAAACCACAAATTTTTCGTTTTCTTAACATAATAATAATAATAATAATAATAATGGTACTAATCATAGGTCGAAATATACGTAAAACACTAAACAAGAGATTTCAAGTGGATTCAAATCAGGTCATTTTGGTGTCAAAATTACACAAAAGCAACTAATTTTTTGTTTTTCATTGTAATAATAAGAGAATAAAATACAAAAAATACACATTAAAAAATTGTAGGAATATTAAAAAAAGAAAAAAGCATAAGAACTTTACAATATAATATGTCCAAAACAGAATAAAATTTAAGAAACCGTCAATTAATTCTTCTTTCCTTCATCATCATCTTCATTTTCTTTAGTTTTTTCGACGGCCTCAGATTTTCTCGTTTTTTTTGTTCTTTAAATTGTTTATTTAAATTTTTTCTCAATCCCAAATCGTTACTTTGCGGACCCATATTTATTAAGACTTTTTTGTTTATTTTGGTCCACGTCCTAAAATATTTTACAATCTTTTTTAACCCTGTAGATCGTCCAATGTTGCAACTGCATTCAATGGACCACCGACGTCACCCAATCCATCATCGATGGTTCCCTCAACGACCAGATCTACCTCTGCACCAAGCAGATCGAGACCAGCGTCCGTATGATCCAAGGTCGTCTCCACCCCGGCACCCAAGTCACCGTCGAAGCCCTCATCGTCATCGACGTCCACGGCCGCGACATCGTCAAAAAACTCCACGACCTCAAAGTGACCCAAATCAGCGATTTCAATTGGATCTCACAATTGAGGTACTACTGGCAAGATGCCATAGTAACCGTCGCAATGATAACAACCGAAGTTTTGTACGGCTTTGAGTATCTTGGTAACACAGGTCGTCTCGTAGCAACCCCACTTACCGACCGTTGCTATCGCACACTCATGGGGGCCCTCAAACTAAATCTAGGAGGCGCTCCTGAAGGCCCAGCCGGTACTGGCAAAACAGAAACCTGTAAAGACTTAGCTAAAGCCGTTGCTAAGAAATGCGTGGTGTTTAATTGTTCAGATGGGTTGGATTATAAGGCATTGGGGAAGTTTTTCAAAGGGTTGGCACAAGCTGGTGCTTGGGCTTGTTTTGATGAGTTCAATCGGATCGAATTAGAGGTGCTTTCAGTCGTTGCACAGCAAATTTTAAGCATCCAGATGGCCGTGGCCGCAAAACTGAAAAAGTTTGTTTTTGAAGGGACTGAAATCACGTTGAATCCTACGTGTACTGTTTTTATAACCATGAATCCGGGGTATGCCGGTCGACAGGAACTACCGGATAATTTAAAAGTGTTGTTCCGGACCGTGGCGATGATGGTACCGGATTATGCTATGATAGGGGAGATTTCCTTGTATTCCTATGGGTTTGTCGAAGCTGGGAGTTTAGCCCAAAAAATAGTACACACTTATAAACTATGTTCTGAACAATTATCATCACAAAATCACTATGACTATGGCATGAGGGCCGTAAAATCAGTCTTATTAGCAGCAGGGGCCTTAAAACGGGCTTATCCTAAAACATCAGAAGCGCAATTAGTACTCCGTGCCATCATTGATGTCAATTTACCCAAATTTCTAGCCCAAGACGTGCCACTTTTCGAAGGGATTTTCTCCGATTTATTCCCAGGAGTGGAAATCCCGAAATTTGAACGCCAAGAACTCATCGATTATCTAATCCAAGAGATCAAGAAGAAAAATCTACAACCCACTCCTTGGTTCGTTGATAAGTGTATGCAAATCTACGAAATGATCTTGGTACGTCATGGGTTGATGATTGTGGGGCGTCCCATGGGCGGTAAAACTTGCGCGTATCAAAGCCTTGCCGAAGGTTTAGGGGTGCTAGCGACCGATCCAAGGGCTAATTTACGCGAAAATCGGGTGATTTACCGGATTATCAACCCTAAAGCCATTACCATGGGTCAATTGTACGGCCAATTTGACCCAGCATCGCACGAATGGTCCGATGGCGTTTTGGCGAATACGTTTCGCGAATTTGCGAATAGTCCGACCAAAGACCGGAAATGGATACTTTTTGATGGTCCAGTCGACGCCGTCTGGATCGAAAACATGAACACGGTACTTGACGATAACAAAAAATTGTGTTTGATGTCGGGGGAAATCATCCAAATGTCGATTCAAATGAATTTGATTTTTGAACCAGCTGATTTGGAACAAGCCTCACCAGCGACTGTCTCACGCTGTGGGATGATCTACATGGAACCGTACTTGTTGGGTTGGCGACCATTGATGGATTCGTATTTGGCAACACTGGAAAAGTCGCTTCTACCAGAACAATTGGAGATTTTGATTGATTTGATCGAATGGTTGGTACCAGCGTGTTTCGATCATATTAAACACAAATGTCGGACATTTGTTGAAACCTCTGAAACGCATTTGTTTCACGTGAGTGAATCCCAAATGACAATCAGTGGTACCAATTTGAATTTTAGAGTTTCACACGATTGTTTACTTGTATGTTGGCTGGGGAACAACAAGTGAGTACTGTGTGGCTCCAGTGTGTTTTTCTCTTCTCTCTAGTGTGGGGTTTGGGGTCGACTTTGACCCTCGAGGGTCAACAAAGCTTCGATGTTTTCCTACGAAAAGTTTTGAACGGCGATTCGAAACATTATCCAAAACCCAAGTCGTACAAATTGAGTAAAGCACAGATTTTCCCCGAAAGAGCTGTTGTTTTTGAATGGATTTATGATAAACGCAACAATGGGACTTGGATAAGTTGGTTGGATACTGTGGATAAAGTACAGCAAATTCCAGCAAACGCCAAACCCTCCGAATTGATAATACAAACAAATCAGTCATGTTGTCAACGATTTTTCCTCAAGTTGTACCAAGCCAACAAGATTCCGGTACTTTTTGTTGGTCCCACTGGTACTGGTAAAACTGCAGTAGTACTAGATCATCTAGTCGGCCTCTCCAAAGACAAGTTTCTACCCAACGTTGTTAATTTTAGTGCTAGAACCACATCCATGATGGTAAGTACCATACTCTTCCAGGTGGTACAGTCGAACAAAGTGAAAATGACGCCTCAGTAAACCAGCACCTGCTGGGATGCTGACCCTTCTAACCACAAGAAGGCAAGGTCGTAAATTATCGCATTGCAATTTGACGTAGTTTCAAGATAAATTCTTTTAGGAGCCGGTTTACAGAAAGTGAAACGAAAATTTCGTTCAAAATTATTAAACCAATTCGAATTAAGTTGCCATTTATTTTGAATTGGCAAACGTCAAGTTAAATGAAAAGGTAATTTTATTAATGAAAAATTTAACAAAACGTTTTTTGAAAAAATTATGCATTAATGATGACATTGACGAAAAAACAAATCAGTATTAATTTAATAATTTTTTTTAACTGTTTTCCAAAATAAAATTATTTTATAAATCATTTAAAATATTATTG
>NW_025400984.1:3438073-3441680 GCF_015345945.1 Tribolium madens | reverse complement strand
TTTGTAGCAGAACTAAAATATTATTATAATAATTTAACGGTTTTTTTCCTGGTTAAATAAATAATTTTGATTCGTTTTCAATTACAATTACTAAACTAATAGAAAACTTATGGTAGATTTACAGAACGTATTAATCCCAATTAAATTTTAATTCGCGATTAACTTGGCCCTTGTCAATGCAAAATAAATGACAACTCAATTCGAATTAGTTTAATTCTGAAGTAAATTTTAATTAAACCACTCGCGGTAAACGCACACGTGGAATTAAACCTTCTTCTCGCAAATAAACAATGATTTAATTCATTTGTTGTTTTACATAAAATCAAGTTCAAAATATAGAAATCCTATATCGTACAAAAATTATGTTCTTCTTCTTGGATCTTCTTGGTATGGAAACGATGAACAAAAACACGATTAGTCCGTCACACCAAACTTTTATTTAAAACACAACGCGTTTCAACCACAAAGTGGTCATCCTCAGGTGAGAATAAAACTCAGTTTTAAAAAAATTATGTTAATTAATTTTATCTTGAAAAAACAGTTACAAAAAATTATTCAGTTAATAATGTTTTGTTTTATATTTTATTTTTATATTTTATATTATTTTATATTTTTCTTTAAGAAATGGTTTGTTAAATTTTTCATTAAAAAAATTCAACATTTTAATTAATTTGATGTTTGACAATTCAAAACAAATAGCAACTTAATTCGAATTAGTTTAATTTTGAATTAAATTTTCATTTCGCTTTTTGTAAACCACGTTCTAAAGGAATTTATCTTGAAACTACGTCAAGTTTGCGATCCTGCCTGCTTGCGGTTAGAAGGCATCCACAGCAGGAGCTGGTTTATTGAGGCGTCATTTTCACTTTGTTCGACTGTACCTGATCGAATTTATAGACCCAAGAAATGGTAATGTCAAAACTTGACAAGCGCCGTCGTGGTGTTTATGGTCCATCCATGGGCAAAACATGTATCCTGTTTGTGGACGACGTCGGAATGCCCCAGAAAGAATGCTGGGGGGCTCAACCCCCCGTTGAACTCCTCCGTCAATGGTTGGATCATGGTCATTGGTTCGATAAGGACACCACAGTGTTGCAATTGGTCGATATTGTAAGTCACATGATTGACAATTTAGTTACGCCCTTGTAGAATTTTATAGGGGCTATGGGACCCCCCGGTGGGGGGCGAAACGAAGTCACTGATCGGTTTTTGCGTCATATGCAAATCATCGCAATTGATTCGTTTGATGACAACACACTTTCGAAAATTTTCACGACGATTTTAGATTGGCATTTTTCGAAAGGGTACGAGGAGGCTGTGACAAGACTCCATAAATGGTGTGTGGGGGCCACTATGGATGTTTACAAACAGGCGATTTTACAATTTCTACCAACTCCTGCCAAAAGTCACTATACGTTTTCGTTGCGGGATTTTTCTCGTGTTATTAATGGTGTCATGTTGGTACCACCGAACCGGATGCAAGAACCGGAAAAGTTCATCCGGTTGTGGATCCACGAGTGTTATCGAGTCTTCCATGATAGACTTATCGACGAAAATGACCGGATTTTGTTATTCGACATTGTCAAAAATTCCTGTTATCAGAATTTCCGCCAACATATGGACAAAGTCTGCGAGATTTTAGTACCAGAAGGTGAAACTCTCAATCCGAGTCACATACGTAATTTATTCTACGGTAATTATATTGAGCCGGATGCTGAACCGAAATTCTACGACGAAATCCTCAATTTGGAGGACTTAACCGACAAAATGAACTATTATTTGAGCGAATATAATCTTATATCAAAATCGCCGATGAATTTGGTGATGTTTAAATTCGCCATTGAGCATGTTTCGCGCGTGTCACGTGTGTTGAATCAGCCCAATGGGAACGTCCTATTGGTGGGAATGGGCGGGTCTGGTCGTCATAGCTCCGCCCGGCTTGCGGCGGCCATAGCCGAACAGAACACGTACGAAATCGAAATCACCCGAACCTATGGCATTTACGAATGGCGCGAAGATTTGAAAAAATTGCTTTTGAAAGCCGGTTGTGATGGAAAACCGATCGTTTTTATTTTCGGCGATACACAAATCGCTGATGAAATGTTCATTGAGGATGTTAATACAGTTTTGAACACTGCTGATGTTCCCAATTTGTATGCGCCGGACGAAAAAGCCGAAATTTTAGAACGGATGCAAAATGCGGCTCGAGAGTCGGGCAAAAAAATCGATTTGACTCCTTTGGCACTTTATAATTTTTTTATTGAGAGAGTTAAGCATAATTTGCATGTGGCGCTGTGTATGAGTCCCATTGGGGATTCATTTCGAGTGAGATGTCGAATGTTTCCGTCTCTTATTAATTGTTGTACAATTGATTGGTTTCAAAAATGGCCCGAGGATGCGTTAGAACGTGTTGCTTACATGTTTTTGAGTCAGACTGATTTAGATTCGGATACAGTGGATGTGTGTGTTGGGATTTGTCAACATTTTCACACTACTGTGAGTAAATCGTCGGATTTGTTCTACAGAGAGCAGAAAAGACGTACTTACGTTACTCCAACTTCGTATCTCGAATTGATTCAAACTTTTAAAAGTTTTTATTATTTGAAAGTTGGGCAGATTACGACGCAAAAAAATCGATATGAGACGGGATTGGATAAGCTGGATTTTGCAGCAGGACAGGTGGGTTTTGTGCAATGTTTCAAGAAATTTTTTTAAATAACAAAATAATAAACAATTTCATGATAATAACGTCAAGTTAAATCGATTTTAATGTCAAACGTATGAAAGGTTTGGACCAAAGCTTTTTTTACATACATCGCAAACAATTGTTTAAAATAAATAATAAAAAGTGAAAAAACGATGAAATAATAAGAATAATAATAATAGCATAGTAACAACAACTAATTGTAATAATAAAACGTTATTCTTTCTTGACTTTTCATTACACAAATTTACAAAAATAAATAAAAAAAATTATTATCACCTACCAATGAGACTTTGACATTTTTCTTTTAAAAAGCCAAAACTACAATTTCATAGTTAATATTTCAGTTACTTTTGTTTTAAAAATATACATAAAAAAATTAACTTTTTGTAATATAGTTTTTTTTAAGTAAGGTATTTTAAGTTAATTAATTTTATCCACAATCACTCTCTAAAGAGATTTTATTCCACACTTTAGATGCGTATAAAGTACCACTTTATCCACTAGTGGAATAAAGTAACTTTATTCCACCGTTAGTAAACAGCGTACCGCGTAACAGCTTACTACGTTTAACCGAAAGCACATTTGGCGTGACGTTTAAATGTCAGTTTAATTTTTAATTAAGTTTGGAATAATTTGGGCCTGTGATTGTGGATAATTAATTTAAAATTCATAATAAAAAAATTAAAATTCTACTAAATAAAATCCAAAAAAAAATCTGTCAGAGGTGTGCGTTATTGTTATGAACATGCAATCTTACATTGCATTTTTCTCTGGGGAGCGAGTTCTGGCGCACCCTGTATACTTAGTAATGTGACAAAATATTTTTTTTTTTAGAAAATCTACCAAAATGTACTGTTTTATGGTACTTTTGACAGATAATTAATACGTAAAAAAACAAAA
>NW_025400984.1:3415894-3437338 GCF_015345945.1 Tribolium madens | reverse complement strand
TTTTTACTTTTTGGTTGTTTATTTTAATTATTTATTTCTTGGACTTTCGAGATATGTAGTTAATTTATCTCTAGAGACCCATTTTTGAAGTTTTGTACTTACTTAATTTTAAAAGATTATTTTAGAGTCCAAATGTTTAAAAACCTCAAATTTTGAAAATTTATAATAATTACGTTACAATAAAATCTTAGAAATGGAGTATTTTACCTCACTTTATTTTCTTGAAAAATTTGAGATGAAATCTTGAAATATTTCAATGTTTGATGAATTTTCCATCCTTAGGTGGGTTTGATGCAAGACGAGTTGCACGATTTGCAACCGAAACTGATTGTGGCGTCTGCCGTGACGGAAAAACTGATGATCAAAATCGAGCAAGACACCGTAATCGTCGAGAAAAAAAAGGAAATCGTTGGTGCTGACGAAGCCTTAGCTAACGAAGCTGCAGCTGCGGCTCAAGCCATCAAAGACGATTGCGAATCCGACTTATCTGAAGCAATTCCGGCCCTGGAAGCGGCCATAAAGGCCCTCAACACACTTACACCCAACGACATCACACTTGTAAAGTCAATGAAAAACCCCCCATCCGGAGTGAAGCTAGTTTTGGAGGCCGTCTGTGTGATGAAACAGATCAAACCGGACCGGAAACCGGACTTAACCACCGGAAGAATGGTCGAGGATTATTGGGGGCCGTCGGTGAAGCTTCTCGGAGATATGAAATTCCTTGAAAGTTTGAAGACTTACGACAAGGATAACATCCCGACGAGTGTGATGAAGAAAATCCGGGATCGGTATATGCCGGATCGGGAGTTTAATCCGGAACGAATTAAAACAGTCTCGACTGCTTGTGAAGGGTTATGTAAATGGGTGAGGGCCATGGAGGTTTACGATAGAGTGATTAAGATCGTGGCTCCGAAGAAAGCGGCTTTGGCCGAGGCGGAAGCCGAGTTGGCTGCTCAAATGGATACTCTAAATGAGAAAAGAGCACAACTTCAGGAAGTTACAGATAAGTTGCAAGCATTAAATGATGAGTTTGCAGCTGAAACGAAGAAGAAGAAAGAGTTGGAAGATCAGATTGAGATTTGTTCGCAGAAATTGGATCGCGCTGAAAAGTTGATCGGAGGATTGGGTGGGGAAAAGAGTCGATGGTCGCAGACGGCCAAGGATTTGGAAGGGTTGTTGGGGAATGTCATAGGGGATGTGATCTTATCGGCGGGGGCGGTGGCCTATTTGGGGGCATTTACGGTGGATTTCAGGTAAGTTGATGATGATTGAGATATCAAAATCTCGACAAAAATCAAAAAAATTTCAAATTTAAAATCGATCCATTTAACATTTTTTACATTTCTAGAGATCTTAATGACTAAAAAAAGTGCATAAAACGTTATTGGGTCAAGTTTAAAAAATTGCGAATTTTTTGAGTTTTTGAAGTAGTAAAATCGTAAAAATAGTCAATTTACCTTAAGTTGTAAAAACGCTTGAAATATGGTTTTCTAGACGTAAAACTCCGCGCTGAACACAATGCAACAAGTTAAAATACTCTACGATGAAACTCTAGTTTTTGAGATATTGAGTAATAAATTTAAGAAAAAGGCTAGAAACATCCGATTTTGAAAAATTTGTTATTTTTAATCAGGGGCGTTCGAAATTGGTGGGGTTTTGGGTAAAAAAATGCCCTTTCTATTTTGGCTTTAGTTTCTTTAGTTATGCATTGACCAAAATGGTGGTCACCTTGAACAACTCCTTTAGATTTAGGCAAATTCATTTAATTAATGTTATTATTGTTACAGTAATGTAGTGTTAATTAGTTGAGGTTGATTAAAAAATATGAATTTCTTGCTTTTATTATTCTCTAAATTCTGATTTATTTGAATGTTGTATTGGTGTGTAACATAAATTTTAAATTAATTTTATTCAAAAACAATAAGTTGTATCGACACAAGAGAGACTTTTCTGTGATAAACTATCGAACTTAAGATTTTGTTGCTGAAAGTACCGAGAAACTAACACCAAAATAAATAAGGTATTTTTTACCTTAAACTCCCCCAGTTTCATACGCCATGTTTAAAAATTTCGACATTTGATGTTTGTATTCGTTTAGGTGTATAAAGGTTATCATCTGTACCAAATTTTGTAATTTTATCTTAAATGGTTTCTGAAATATTAGCAAAAACATATTAGCCCCCTTCCAAGGGGTGTAGCTCCTTTACCAAGCATTTTTCGATACATGTTTATAGGAAACTTTTGTCTTAGAATTGAATATTCTATCACCTGTTTAAATTTGTAACAATAAAAACGGAACACCCTGTATATGATAGAAAATTAAATTTTGTTTCCAACGGTACCAAACATAAGAGGTTATCACCAATAGGTCCGGAGTTATTGGCAATAGACCGGTCCGGGTGCCAAAAATCGACAAAAATCCAAAAAATTTTCAACTTTAAAATTGATCCGTATAACGTTTTTTAGATTTCGAGAGGTCCAAAAGACTCAAAAAAGCGCATAAAACGTTATTGGGTCAAGTCTCAAAAATTACAACTTTCTTAAGTTTTTTAAGATGAGTTCGATGATCTTTTAAAATTTTGTATTCGTTCTTAAAGAAGAAAATTTTCTCCAATAACTTTGCAGATTTCATTGGATAAACTGAGAACAACCACAATTTTAAATTTTATTTTTGCAATACAGAAATTTTAACGATGTGAAAACTACAGATTTTAGTTGAAAACTTATTTTAGTGGAAATACACTTAACATTTTGTAAAATTTCTCAACAATATCGCTCCTCTCCCCCCAGAAACGAATTAATCCGCGACTGGAACGAATTCTGCCTTCACTTGGGGATTCCCTGTTCGGAGAACTTCTCCCTCGTCGCCACAATGGGCGACCCCCTCGACATCCGCACCTGGAACATCGCCGGCCTCCCCGTCGACAACTACAGCATCGAGAACGGAATCATTGCGACCAAAGCCCGTCGATGGCCTCTCATGATCGACCCTCAAGGCCAAGCCAACAAATGGGTGAAAAACTTCGAAAAACAAAACAAACTCCAAGTAATCAAACTCACCGATGCGAATTATGTCCGAGTTTTAGAACATGCCATCACTTTTGGTACTCCCGTAATCCTCGAAAACGTAATGGAGGAGATTGATGCAGCTTTAGATCCGATTCTAGTAAAGAACATCTTCAAACAGCAAGGGATTTGGTACTTGAAACTCGGGGATAATCTCCTAGAGTACTCGATGGATTTTCGGTTTTATATCACGACGAGGTTGAGGAATCCGCATTATTTGCCCGAAATTGCGGTCAAAGTGACTTTAGTGAATTTCATGTTGACGAGTCAAGGGTTACAAGACCAGTTATTAGGGATTGTGGTCGCAAGGGAACGACCCGAGTTGGAAGAGAAGAAGAATTCCATGATTGTGGAGAGTGCTAATAACAAGAAGATGTTGAAGGAGATTGAGGATAAGATTCTAGAGGTCCTTTCAACCAGCGAAGGGAATATTCTAGAGGATGAAACTGCGATTAAGATACTTTCCTCGAGTAAAGTACTATCAGAGGAGATTCAAGAGAAGCAAAAATTGGCTCAAGTGACGGAAAAAGAAATCGATAATGCCAGAAACTTGTACGTACCAGTTTCCAAACACTCATCAGTATTATTTTTCTGCATCTCCGACTTGGCAAACATCGATCCCATGTATCAGTATTCTATGACTTGGTTCATCAATTTATACAACCAATCGATCACTAATAGTGAAAAATCACCAGCTTTGGAGCTCAGACTCGGTTATTTGAACGATCATTTCACTAACAGCATCTACAGGAACGTCTGTCGATCACTATTCGAGAAGGACAAGTTGATTTTTTCCCTAGTCTTAACCGTGGGGATTTTACGCTCAAAACACCTAATCGATGAAGAAGTTTGGAATTTTTTACTGACTGGTGGTGTTTCCCTCGAGAATCCGTTTGAAAATCCCGCCCCGGAGTGGCTTTCGGAAAAATCATGGTCAGAAATCGTCCGTGCAAGTCATTTGAAAGGCCTCGAGGAGTTCAAGGATCATTTCGAGGCCGATTTGGACGCATGGAAGGCGTTTTACGATGTGACCAATCCGAACGAAGTTCCTTGTCCCCCTCCCTTTCACACACTACGTGGCTTAACCCGATTGGTCGCTTTGCGTTGTCTCCGCCCCGATAAGATCGTCCCTGCTGTACAATCGTACATTGTCGAGGAGATGGGTCCGCGTTATTTAGAACCGCCCCAATTTAACCTTGAAGAGTCATACAATGACAGTCATGCTTGTTCGCCATTGGTGTTTGTTTTGAGTCCTGGATCGGATCCCATGGCTGGATTGGTCCGATTTGCGGCTGATAAAGGGATACAGAAGACTGATCTAATGACGATTTCGTTGGGTCAAGGTCAAGGCCCCATCGCGGCTAATATGATTACTAAAGGATTGGAAACGGGTCAATGGGTGGTTTTGCAAAATTGTCATTTAGCGGCGAGTTGGATGAGGGAGTTGGACCGGATTTGCGATGAGGTGATTGTACCGGAAGCGGCGAATCCGGATTTTAGATTGTGGTTGACGAGTTATCCGAGTAAGGCGTTTCCGGTGGCCATTTTGCAGAATGGTGAGTACGATAAGATGGCCGATTTTAAATTAAAGGTGAGTTTAGGGGTTAAAATGACAAATGAGGCTCCCAAAGGCTTAAGACAGAATCTGTTAAGGTCGTATATGTCGGATCCGATTTCGGATCCCACTTTTTATGATTCGGTGGAGAATTGGAGAAGTTTTCAAGTTATGTTGTTTTCGTTGTGTTTCTTTCATGGGATTGTGCAAGAAAGGCGCAAATTTGGACCGTTGGGATGGAATATTCCGTATGAGTTTAATGAATCCGATTTGACGATTTGTGTGTTGCAATTGCAGGTAAAATGTCTGTTTTTTTATTGTTTGTAAGAAATAAGACAGTTCAGGTGAGTGGTGTATTAGAAATTAAAAAAAAAGGATTTGCTCAAAGTTTTTGATCAAAACTGAATTTGTAAAACATTGGAGGATGATAATATCGTCAATATTTGCTTTGTGTGTAAAACTTTATTTTTGAAGTGAATCAAAATTCAAATTTTCTTGGTCAAAATGATATGAGGAATCCAAATTTGTAAGAATTATTTTGCTGCGACTAATAAATTTTCGCCAAAATTTTGAGTTACCTATACATCTTTGGTATACAGGTGCGCCAGAACTCGCGCCCCAGAGCATTTTTCTCTCAAGGTAAGATACCAGAAACATGGAAAAAATGTTAGGTAATAAAATTTTATCTATAAAAATTTCGAAGTTATGAGGGTTTAAAATTTGCATTTTGACTCTATTTATTTCGGTTGGAAAAATAATTTTCCAAGTTTTTTTGCTATAGGCTATTAAAAGAGGAAACAAGGAAGCTGTATCCTAAATTGTAACTCTGTTCAATGTTTTTTGTGGCTTTTATTGGCAAAATTTTTGTCCCTTTACTAAATAATTGTAAAAAAACATGCACAAGATTATCTGTATCCTTAAATAGATATAAAAAAGGTCAAATGTCAAAATTTTTTGACAGATAGAATTTTTTAAACAGTTTTTTCATGTTCTTGGTATCTTACCTTACTTAAAAATTTTCTCTGGGGCGCGAGTTCTGGCACACCCTGTAGGTAAACAAAATTTTTTGACATTGGGACAAAAGAAATTTGTTTTATTCGATTTAGAGTGTCTAAGATACAAAAAAGTTTTTGTTTTAAGATTTATGTTATGCAGTTAGTATAATACAAATTAATAGTCTAGAAATTATTTAATCTTATCTAAAAAAATTAGTAAAAATCAGAGTCGATGTATCTACACTTGAGTGCAAAAAAACGTAAATTGTCAAAAAGAAAATTGTCAAATTTTTAGAGATTCACATAGTGTGAAAAAGGTTGTTCCCAAAAAGGTTAGAAAACTATCAAAACAAATATCTTATTGGTGGAAAAACATGAAGATGCCTGACAATTAAAAAATTGTGAATTGTGACAAAGACAACGTCAAAAAACTGGCATTTATTAACAGGCCAAATTACATTATAAAAAAAACAGTTTGCGTTTTTTTGCACTCAAGTGCACCTACCTTATTATTTTAAGTTTAAAATTCATTAAAATTCACAGTTTTTGAAGAAAATTAAAAAAATAAGGTTAAATTTGTGTTTTATTGCGTCACATGACCCTGAAATAACTTATTATCTGTTTCAAATTGCTGGTAACACTCAAAATCCCGTTGCTTAGCAACTATAACATCAATTGCAGATGTTTTTGACGGATTACAAAGACGTTCCGTTTGACGCATTGACGTATCTCGCTGGAGAATGTAATTATGGCGGTCGAGTGACCGACGACAAGGACAGAAGATTGTTGAACTCTCTCTTATCCATATTTTACACACCGGAGGTTATAACTAAACCATTGTAAGGACGAAATTTCGTGTGAGAAAAACCAAAAATAACTAAATTTTTTGACAGATATGCATTTTCGCCAAGTGGCCTTTACTACGTACCTGTAGACACTTCCTACGAAGGTTGTTTGAGTTACATCAAGACGCTTCCGATTATGCCACAACCGGAAGTGTTTGGTTTGCACGAAAACGCCGACATTACGAAAGATAATCAAGAGACTCACACTGTAACTGAATGTGGTGATTTTATTGTTGTTATGTTGGTATTTTTAGTTATTAAATGGTGTTTTACTCACGCAGACGCATATAACAGCAGGGGGTGCTGATGACGAATCACAAGACGTTCTCATTGACTTGGCCAATGATATTTTGGGCAAAATGCCCGCTTTATACGACATCGAAGTAGTCAGTAATAAATATCCAGTCATGTATAGTAATTCAATGAATACAGTTTTAAGACAGGTAATTTAATACTGTTAAGTTGGCACTAACCCAAATTTGACAATAAGGAACTAATCCGGTTTAACCGATTGGTGGAAGTGGTTAAACGCACACTCAGCTTTATGATAAAAGCCGTCAAGGGTTTGGTGGTAATGTCAGGCGAATTAGAAGAAGTTTGTAATTCGTTGAAAGTGGGTAAAGTACCGACAGCGTGGGCCAATAAGAGTTACCCAAGTCTTAAACCGTTGGGTTCTTATGTTTTGGATTTGATTCAAAGATTGAAATTTTTCCAAGATTGGATCGATCAAGGACCACCTGATGTTTTCTGGTTGTCGGGATTTTATTTCACGCAGAGTTTTCTCACGGGGGTTTTACAGAATTTTTCGCGCAAGCGGAAATTACCGATCGATTGGATTCATTTCGAGTTTTATGTCACCAAGTTTGAAAAAGAAGCTCAAACTGTGCCGGAAATTGGGGTCCATTGCAAGGTGACTGACTTTTTTATTATTATTTCTTAGTAATAGCATCATTATTATTATTATTATTACAAGCAGCAGGTTAGGGAAATTGAGGAATTTAGTATTTTGTTTGATGTAAGTAAGGCTTTAGAACCAGGGATTTTTTATGTGTGATGTTTCCCATTTGTTAAATTTTGAGATTTTTCTAGGGTTTGTTCCTCGAAGGGGCTCGATGGGACCGAAAGTTGCAAAAATTAAATGAATCTTTTCCGAAAATTCTATTCGACGTTGTACCAATTATTTGGTTAAAACCGAACGTAAAAGAAGACTATAAACCGGTCCCGTGTTATAACTGCCCGGTTTATAAGACATCAGCACGGCGAGGAGTCTTATCAACGACAGGACATTCGACAAATTTCGTCATGTACATGACTTTTGATTCAGATAAGCCGGAAAGGCATTGGATTAATCGAGGAGTGGCCGCATTATGTCAGCTAGATGATTAATTTTAATAAAATTTTAAAGAAATTCTGTTTTTTGTACTTATTGCAAACATTTTGACGGTCATTTGGTTTTTTTCACGATTCTACGAACAGTTTGACGGTCACTGGGTTTGTTTCGCGAATACCAGATTTCGTAATAGTTTTAATTACCTTAGAAGTGTAGTTTATTACAAATAAATTGAACTACTAACACTTTATTTGAAACTGGTGAATGCGTACACTAAAAGTTATTACGATTTTATTTTTTATGAGAGTTTCTGGAGTTTTTGCTATTAGCGGATTTCGTTACTTATCGACATTTGACACATGACATAACCTGTTTTCCGCCACAATTATCACATTTAATCACTAGAAACATGAATTCGGCTCGAATTACCCTCCGTGTGCCCCTCCGAGCGTGGCGCAGCTTCTCCCGCTGGTAATTTCCAACTTTGCTAACCCCCACATTTTCTAACCCCACTTTCCAGTTCGGTGTTACACTCAGCCGAGCCGCAGGCAGCCCCCGCCGAAAAAGTCACAATTCCGCCCCCCAGCAACGTCGAGAAGCCCATCAGCCCCAAAATCGAGAAACTCGTGACCGAAATTTCACAGTTAAACTTATTAGAAGTGTCGGAATTGAGTGGGGCTTTGAAGACACGTCTAAATCTCCCGGATGCGCCGGTCATGCCAGTTGGAGGCTTCGCAGCGGCGGCCCCCGCTGAAGACGACGACGAGGCCCCCAAACAGGTCAAATCCGTGTTTAATGTGAAATTAATGAAATTTGATGAGAAACAAAAAGTCGCGCTTATTAAGGAGGTCAAGGGGCTGATGGAAGGGATGAATTTAGTACAAGCGAAGAAGTTCGTTGAGGGGGCCCCCGCGTTGCTCAAGGGGGACGTCAGCAAGGAAGAGGCTGAGAAATTGAAAGCGGCGATTGAGAAAGTTGGGGGGGTTGTAGAAATCGATTAGTTTTTTTTTTTTTTAAAATAAAGATTAGTTAAGATAAATGAGTTTTATTTGGCTTTTGCTGTTTTATATACACTTATAAATAGATATTAAATAATACGAGAAAAGTCATGATTCATTTTGTTATTTTTCGTTGGTTAATATTTGAGTCTTCACAAGGTATTTCAGTCATTTCCACCAAACTGTGACGCCACTGGTTATGGTTATTTAATAAGTGAGTTTCCTCATTGTCAATTTCCTTGCATTTCTCTGTAAAGAAACAATTAGGTCAGGAAAGTTAACTTTCCTCCCTCTTACCCTCCAAAATCGATTCCAACTCTTCACGTGTCGTAAAATACTTGAAATCGTTGTCAAAAACGCCGCGAAATAACGACACGACTTCCTCCCTTGTGTGTAAAAAGTAGAGAGGCTGTCGTCGTATCAAAAATTCGTTTATGAGAGCTGAAATCCCTTTAGCTGCTGTAAAATCAGCCGCGAGGATGAAACGGCAGTCGATAACCACCGGCAAATGTTTGGAACTAATCCCAGCATTCCCGATGCTTGTTTTAATGAAATCAACAGCAGGGAAGTAAAGACTGTTTCCTGGAGTTATCATAATGTACTCAATTCCGTTAATCCGAGTCTAAAATGTCAAATTTTATTTAAAAAAAAAACAAAAAACGCAAGGATTACTTTGACTTTGTCCACGTGCACAGTAGGCCGCGCCGAGGGATACAAAAGGAACATAATATTAATCCCTACCCCTACAAGAATCCCATATTCGACGCCAATGGCTAAACAAAAGACAAAAGTGGCACACGTGGCCACTAGATCCTTCTTACTACTCCTCCACATGGGTTTGACCACTTCGTATTCGATCATAAAAATGACAGCGCTGATGATCACGGCCGCCAACGAAGCCTTTGGGATGAAAGCAAAATACGGTGTTAAAAATCCCAACGCTAGGAGGACCATAATCCCGGTGTAAACCCCTCCCAAGGGGGTACGTACGCCACTGGCGTGATTCACCGCCGACCTTGAAAACGATCCCGTAACCGGCATCGATGAGAAAAACGATCCGAAAACGTTACACATCGACAAGGTCATCAGTTCTTGGGTCGCATCAATCATCTGTCCGCTGGCTAAAATTCTCATTATTTCAAGTTGGCACTCCTGTACCAGACTCACCGAACGCTTTTGCTATGGCGACGTTGCCCAAGACGCCAATTATGGGCACTAAGACCACAGAAGTCCCCAAATCGGAGACCATTTCGCCGAAACCGATTGTCCGATTATTCAAAGTCGTTGCAAAAGGGGGCGGCCGGAAATCCGGGAGTCCGGGACGCACCGTTCCCGTGAGTCGAAAGGGCGAGCCCGGACCCCGGATTTCGTAAAAATAGGCCACAGTCGAGCATACGATGACCACAAGGGCGTTACGCGATGTTGAGATCAACCAAAGGGCTTTCGAAAAAGTTCGCTGCTTTTTCGAAAGTTTGTAGTCTTTAAGTTTCTGGAAAAGAGGGGATTTATGAGGCGATAACGCAGAGAAAGACGTAAATAATTTTCATAAAAATCGAAATTTATGCGACGGAATATAGTCCACAATCGTTAAGAGATGACACGATGACCTTAATTTGTCGCAAATAGGCAAAAATTCGATTTTTCATTAATTGTTACGATTTTCATTACAATGTACTTTGACTCATGTAACGTCAGAAATTTATTAGGGGCGGTTTTTGGCAGTAATTTGACAATAATCAGGAATTTTTGACAATAATTGTTGATTGGTTGCCATGGTTATGAGAGATAAAAACCGTAGGAACGAACCATAACCATGGCAACGTTCTGTTTATCGAGCAAAAAAATGAATCATGGCAAGCCCCGATTATGTAAATTTTGTCAGAAATTTAGAGGCAAGACGATGTTGAATGTTCAAGGGTAATCGCATATTTAAGACAAAACAATTGATAAAAAATCTGAACGTAAATATTTTGTGTTTTTTTGTCACCAGTCGATAAAAGTAATTAAAAAAATGTGAAAAAAAAAAAAACAATAAATTTTAGTGTCGTAAACTATTCGGTCACGTTCTATAGTACGCACTTTTTAATGACTAAATTTTAGTAAATAAAAATAATCAATCAATAATAATAATTACAAAATGAAATAATTGTTTTTAAAGTTTTTTAAAATAAAAATATCTAATCGAAATGGTAAAAATTTGGTTTTTGACAATGAGTGTCAAAAATCGGCGCCAACGCCAACTGATTTTTTTTACCTACCCCACTTTTTAATGACAAAATCTTAGTAAATAATAATAATAAATAATAATAATAATTACAAAATGAAATAATCGTTTTTAAAGTTTTTTAAAATAAAAATATCTAATCGAAATGGTTATGGTTAAAATTTGGTTTTTGACAATGAGTGTCAAAAATTGGCGCCAACGCCAACGCCAACTGATTTTTTACCTACCCTGAGAAGCATCAAGACGGCGATGCACACCACTCCTAGTGTCAAATCTGCGATTCTAGTGTGGTGTATATTTTTGACAACTTTGGTGATGGTATCCAAAAACCCCGACGATGAAATTTTCAAACCTAACAAACTTTTAATTTGCGATGTCATGATTATCACAGATGTGGCTGAAGTGAAACCGACTGTCACCGGTATAGAAATAAAATCGATGAGAACACCTGTCAAAAACAAACAAATGATTGTCAAAAATCACTCGAAAAGTACCTAAATGCAAGATGGCCATGACGAGTTGTAGTACCCCACACAGAAAACAAAGCAGAATCGCGTAATCTGTGTTGCGACCAATGATCTGTTGGTACGTCATGAGGGCCATAAGGGCCGTCGGCCCTATCGTAATATCTTTACAAGTACCAAAAATCGTGTAAACAAAACAACCGACAAACGCTGAGTACAATCCGTACTGAAAAAAAATTTTCCAATTTCAAAAAAAAATCCAAAAAATGCCTTACTTGTGGCTCCAAACCGGCCAAAGTGGCATATGCCAAGGCCTGTGGCATGACAGTCAAGCCAACTGTGATTCCTGCGATGGCGTCACTCACTAACTTCTCGGTGGAGTACTGGGGGGCCCACCCCAAGATGGGCACCCGACGCACCGCCACTGACTTTAGCCACGCACTAACGGACATGGGGGCACCTGCGAACAAAATGAACGGTTTTTTGGAGGTGCGACATAACGGTCGCGCGAAACAATTCAAAATACCGGAGGAAAAGTGAAAGACTTTCACCGGATGAAAATCCGGTCAGAGCAATGACCTTACTCATTGTCAAAAACAAGCAGTACTTGACAATTCGTTAGCATAGCAATTTGAGGAAAATAGGGCATAACCATGGCAACGTGTAAAAAATGGTGTAGCAACGGACCATAACCATAGCAACGAGTGGTGTTTTGTCAAATTTTGACAAAAAAAAAGCAAAATTTTGTCAAAAACAGAGAAATCGCCCGTCAAAGCTAATTAAACGCGATGAAAAACCGTGTTTAGTATCAAAAAAAATCACGCGCGATACTCACTTTTTATGACTAAATTTACAAGTAATACATTTCTTGTTGCAACAATTGCAAATAAAATTAGACACTGATAGTGTAAAAATCAATCCATTTTGGAAATCACAAATCGACTGAGCGTCAACTGCAGACTCAATTAATTTAAATAATTCAGAATCACGTGCGTTTGACTTTGCCCCCTTCTACTCTCATACTTCTGGAGTACTTTTAAAATTCTCGCGGTGTTCTTGAGCGTCTATCGACCGGAAACTATTTGAAAAAATTCAAATTTCGCGCCAGACTTTCAAAACCTTCGAATGTTTTGCGGCGATTTGATTTTCGCAAGATCCTTGAATCGGGCAAAAATGCACGTTTTTCGACCTTAGCTGTGACTAATCTCGCTCTTATTATAGAAAAAATAAAGTATGTGAACAGTGTGTGTATATAAGCTAAATTTCGTGTTGTTTTTCCCAGTGTTTACCGCAAATATCACTTGCGTAATAACTTGAAGGTTATTGCGACAATTAAATCACTTACCAGGGCGGAAGTGCCACAAGAAACAACAAATTGGAGAAATGTTTCACATCATAACCTTAACCTTATTTTTTACTGCCGGCTCTTATCACTTTAATGTGCCGTCGGCAATGATAAGTGGCCAATGAATGCATTTTTTGCTTGTTTATTACACAACAATGAGACTACAAGTTTTGGATATTTTTATTTTTGAAAAAACATTTTTTATAACAAACAGGGGTAACAACACCACTCCATCACTGTGCGTGTCACAACGTTGTATTGTTCTCTTTCTCTTCCACACTAATCACAGTATTCTCCCTCCTCGTCTTGTCATGCTCTGAAAATTGACAGTTATCAGTGTTGCCATCTTACGATCGATAAAGTGGGATTTAGGGTCAGGGCCGGCTTCAGTAAATTGTCTCAAATAAAGTGTCAAGTGCATTTCCGTTCCGGTGACTACCGGATTGAGAAATCAATAATTACTATGAAAGGTAACGGATTGCAACACTGCAATAATACCAAATCTTATCACCTTGCAAAATTTCGTACAGATTCTCCTCCGTTTCGGCGATTTTTACGCCACCTTCAGTCACTTTTGTCATAATTTTGACAACGGCTTTCTGCGACCGGTAGAAAATGACCTGTTTTTGCATTTTGCTCAAATCGGAGAGTAGCGCAGACAAAGACTGAAATATTATAACTGTAATAAGAAAATTTTCACTGAAAAACTCACCTTAGCTGCTGTAAAATCAAGTTTATTGACTCTCTGGCAGTCAAAAACGAGAAATGTATATTTGACATTTTGTATTTCACTGTTTTGCATTATTTTCTCTCGAATGTATTCCACTGACGGGAATAAAATGGCGGAAGTTGGGGTTATTTTGACATAATTTGTCTGATTTTCATTCTGGAAAAAAGTGTCAAACATATTGTCAAAAACACTGTCAAAAATTACATGAATGTAGTCAAAAACAACTTTAGGTCTTGCAGTTCGGTACAATAAAAACAATATGTCGACGCAAACACCAATCAAAATTCCAAATTCGATCCCAAGTACCAAACAAAAAACTAAAGTAACAAAAAATGGCACTAAATCGATCTCTGTAACATAAAAAACCCAGTTTCGTGTTACCAACTTTACGTAAAAATTACTATTAATTCGCCATATTAGTTTTGTTAACGTAACTTCGACCATAAAAATAACAGCACAAATAATGACAGCTGCTAGAGTCGGCTTTGGAATATACGAAAAATACGGTGTTAGAAACGTCAATGCTAAAATCACCATTACACCTGAAAAAAACTAAAAATTGTGTTTTTTTTAATTCAGTTGGCCAACCTGTATAAATCCCTGCTAAAGGCGTTCTCACACCGCTCGCATTACTCACAGCCGCCCTCGAAAACGACGCATTTACCGGATACGATCCGAAAAACGAACCAATCAAATTGCACATGCCTACTGCGATCATTTCTTGCGAGGCATCAATGACTTTACCTTTAGCTGTCAAAAAATTTTAATAAAAAATTGACAATGGGGGATTAACCAACCGAAAGCTTTGGCTATGGCAACGTTGCCTAAAATGGCGACGAAAGGGACGGCGAAAATGCCGGCCCCCAGTTCCTTCATCATGTCGACGACACTGGTTGTGGTGTTGCCGTGTTGGACTTCCGCCACTGGATTTGTGAAAGAGGGGAGTCCCTCAGGAACTTTCGCTAAAAATAATCAAATTTTAAGAGTTATAACTGAAAAATGAAACTTACAAGTGAGAGAAAAGGGTTTTTCCCCGCGACTGTCGAACAAATAAGCAGTGGCGGCGCATGCAATGACCACAAAGGCGTTGCGCGCCACTGAACAAAACCAAATCACTTTTTTCCCTCTTGAAACCACTTTGTGGTCATCCAGAGGCGGACTCCCATAATCCTTCAATTTCTACAACCTTTAAATTACCCAAAATCTCCCCAACTGTCTCAAATTACCCTCAACAACAACAAAACAACGCAACACCCAATCCCAAGAATCGCATCCCACATTTTCGTCTCGGTTATATGCCCGAAAACTTTGCTCCAAACGCCGACAAAACTATCAGCCGAGAAATTCAAACCGAGCAAATTCTTGATTTGGGAAGTGGCGATGGTCAAGGCGCCAGCCGAGGTGAACGCAGCAACGACCGGCGTTGACACGAAATCAACCAAAAAACCTAATTATTTCATTTAAACGAGAAAACACAACAGGGGATTTACCCAAATGGAGGCTTCCACAAAACAGTTCGATGATGCCCGACAGGAAACAAAGCAAAATGGCGGCTTTGACTTTCCCAAAAGACGCGTTGTTTGTGAAGGTGAAGGTGAGGAGGGAGAGGAGGGCCGTGGGGGCGATGTTCAATTCGGGGACAGCCCCGAAAACCACGTAGATTATCCCTCCACAAAGAGACGAATATAACCCATACTGGAGTTATGCAACCAAATAAACAAACCGTATAACTAGTTGTCTATCCCACTTAAGCTTTAAATTATGATAATTTTTTATCGATATTTCGTTGACAAGCTGTGTAATTTATTACAAGTAGTTTGTAATGTATTTTTGTAGTAATTATACAGGGTGCGCCAGAACTCGCGCCTCAGAGAAAATTCTCAAGTAAGGTAAGATACCAGGAACATGAAAAAAATGTTTAAAAAATTCTATCTGTCAAAAAATTTTGACATTTATTTTTTGACATTTGACATATTTTATATCTATTTAATGATACTGATGATCTTGTATATGTTTTTTTTACAATTATTTAGTAAAGGGACAAAAATTTTGCCACAAATTACATTGAACAGAGTTACAATTTAGGATACAGCTTCCTTGTTTCTTCTTTTAATAGCCTATAGCAAAAAAACTTTGAAAATTATTTTTCCAATAGAAATAAATAGAGTCAAAGTACAAACTTTAAACCCTCATAACTTCGAAATTTTCATAGATAAAATTTTTTTAACATTTTTTCCATGTTCCTGGTATCTTACCTTATATGGCATTTTTCTCTGGGGCGCGAGTTCTGGCGCATTCTGTATAGAAATTGAGATTATGATAAAAAAAAATGATTTTGTGAAATGTGTAACAGGAAGACAAATGTAACTCATACTGGAGGTTATGCAACTAAATAAACAAGCCGTATAATTGATTGTCTACCCCACGCAACGTTAATTTTTAATTATGATAATTTTTTTATCAATATTTTGATACTGGTACCGTTGAAAAGCTGTGTAATTTATTACAAATAGTTGCGTAATGTATTTTCTGTAGTAATTATATATCAATTGAGGTTATGGATTATACAATGAAAAAAGGATTTTGTAAAATGTCTAAGATCTAAATGCACATAAATAAATAAAAGCAAACATTTATTTTTGATTGTTGTGTTATTATTGTAAACTTAAGGAATTATTACATTTTGGGGTATTACTGGTTGCATATCAACAATGATCATTATTGACTTTTATGAAGGTAAAAAAAACAATTCTGAGTATTTGGATAAACAATTGTAAACATTATTCATAGTTTTGAGCATCCGGTGTTAAAAAATATAATAAATAAATCTGGGAATTTGATATTCTCAAAACTTTTTATTGTCACGTTATTCAATGACTGAAATTTATTTTTTTTAAAATGCCTTTATTATCGGAGTTTCCACCAATAAAACATGTTTAGAGTTCCAACACAATGTTATCAGAAAAAAGTTCTCATTTTTGCCATTGCACACAATTTAATTAATTTTTTAATCAAAATTCCTAAATACAGATTAAATTTTTATATTTATTTTTTGTACGTGATTTTTTTTAATTATTAGTTATGTAATGTTATTCTTGCACTGTCATCCCGAATTGTGATTAAAAGTAATTTTGGGTTGGGTTTGTCCTCATTTGTAAAACTTTCGACTTTTGGGCGTCTTACCTCGGGTCCTAATCCCGCCAGGGATGCATAAGCAATGCATTGCGGAATTAATGTTAATCCTATCGTAATCCCAGCCACCAAATCAGCAATAGCAACATCCAGACTATAATTTTTGCCCCAGGTCAGTACCGGAAATCCCCTTTTAACAATCTCCGGCCAGTTTATAAACATATCGTCTTGGTCTATCACACTCCAATCATCTTCAAGTGGATTCAAATCCGGCTTGTAACAAGGCCAAAAATTTTTTCACTTTCTTAGGTACTTACCCGATTCACTACACTTAACACAACTTCACATTGAGTCAATTGGCGCAAAATGCGAATCAAACAACGTCTTCTGAATTCCTAATTGGTATTTATACAAAGGTTTGGTCACACTCGAAAACGATGCAATTGTAGCATTGACTAGTGGCCTTCTTCACTAACAAGGTAACAACGTTTTTGCGGTCTCGTCACTTATGTAATGTAATTGTACTCTTTTTATACTTTATGTACCCCCTCTCTGAGTGAGCAAATAGAACAAAATTTCTTGAAAGCGGGTTTATTTCCCATAAGTCCTATTAGCACTGTGATAACAATTCGTAAATGAGGCGATAAAATCAGCAAATTGTAACCAAGGTCGACAAAAACACCAACCCTGGTGGTACTAGTGAGCCATTTAATGAGATTTTTTTGCGACTGAAGGATTTCTCATCCAATTCGATTAAAACTGCGCCGTCTGTATATTTTTAGTTAAAAAAAAACAGTTTATGGACAATTTTTGGGACAAATACATTGATAAAACTGAATGTTTTTGTCGTTATTTGCACTTAAATACCCGAGCCAAGGTATTTTTTTTTGTATAAGTGATTTTATGTGTGTTTTTGGAATAAAAAAAGTAGGTAAGTTAAAAAAAAAAATTGAAACCGACGTGGGTCAAATTCTTTTATTCACCCTATTTCCGTTCTTAAGAATAAAAAAATTACAAATAATATCTCTTTTATGCGCCTCCACCACATTTGTGTCTAGGTCATTGACACCAAAATTTCAAAATTGGTTTTTAAGTTAAGAATTTTATGATTTGAGTTTTTGAGTCAAACTTGATTTTTGTTTTTTAATTTATAGAAAAACCTTATGTGTTGTTTATTCAAAATTAAAACTTTTTCTATAAAAAATAACATATTACAATTCAACAACAACATTTTTTTTTCTTTTTTTCTTTCTTTAGAATGTCCTAAGCATTTTTTTAATAATTAGAGATACAAAAAATTCAATGTTAAGTTTGACTCGAAAAAAATCTACCAAACGCTGTATAATATTTTAAAAATTAATATTTGCAAATAAAAACACAGAATTGTGAAGTTTTCAAACAAATTAAATTGAAAAAGTTTTGTAAAAATTAAATGTGATTCGAAAAATAGATTAAAATTGGTTAATATTATAAAAATTAATCACTGCACATACAATTTAAGTACAAATTTGTGACCTTCCTTAAAATTAAAAGACTTTAAAAAACTTCTCAAAAATTGGTTTAAATCTGAAAAAATAATAATGGTGTGAAAAACCAGAGTACATATTTGTAATCCTTGTTCCATTTTACATTAAAGAAATTTATTACATTTACGATTTTTTTATTAGAGACATAAAAAAACAGTGTTAAATTTGAATTGAAAAAATCAAATAAAAGTATGGTGATATTTGAAAATTATTTATTGCAAATAAAACTCAAGTATATAATCCTCGTGTCATACCAGATTAGGACTACAGAATTATGTAATTTTCAAAAAAAAATACAAACTTTTGTAAAAATTAAATTTGGCTCAAAAAAATTGATCAAAATCGGTCAATACTTTGAAATTATTCACAATTTAAGTACTTACAAGTTTGTAATTCTCGTAACATTTTGCATTATTAAAAACAGCATTCTTTCATTTTTTTGCCCTATTTTCAGGAAAATTAGAAAGGATTTGCTAAAATTAAAACGCTTCGAAAAACTGACCAAAAATTTCACATTAACTTGGAAAAATCGACAATTAAAAGCCGATATCTTAAAAAATAATTAATGCAAATAAAATTCAAGTTCAGATTTGTAGTCCTCGCCTTATTTCACATCAGAAACTTTTGTTTAACTTTGATTTTATTATTCAAAATTGGAACTTTGTACAAACTAAGTTTGAGTTAAAAAAAATGACTAATACATATCTTAAAAACTAAACATTGCAAACAAAATCAAAAATCATTTACCTACGTTACAGATACTGACTTTTTTATTTTTTGAATGTCCTAAGCGATTTTTTTTATTAATTAGAGACACAAAAAATCCAGTGTTAAGTTCGACTTGAAAAAAATCAACCAAAAGCTGTATATTTTAAAAATTAATATTTGCAAATAAAATTATAAAGTATAAAGTAATTCTCGTATCATACAACATTAGAAACACAAAATTGTGCAGTTCTCAAAAAAATTATATTGAAAAAGTTTTGTAAAAATTAAATTTGACTTAAAAAATAGATCAAAATTGGTCAATATTATAAAAATTAATCGCTGCACATACAATTTAAGTACACATTTGTAAGCCTCGTAGCATTTTACAATAGAAAAAACACAATTTTTTTATTTTCTTACCTTTAAGAAAATTAAAAAAAATTGCTAGAATTCAGAAAACTGATCAAAAATCGGTTTATATCTCAAAAAATAATAGTTGTGTTAAAAACCTAAGTACATATATAAGTAAGTACACATAATCCTCGTGCCATTTTACATGAGAAACATACTTTTGTACAATTTTTAAAAAGTTTGAAAAAAATCCACATAAACTAAGCTTATTAACTTGTAAAAATCGACAATTAAAAGCCGATATCTTAAAAAATAATTAATGCAAATAAAATTCAAGTTTAGATTTGTAATCCCCGCCTCATTTAACATCAGAAACTCTTGTTTTACGTTGATGTTCTTAGTCAAAACTGGAAAAAGTATTTACGAGTACGCTACAAATACTGAATTTTTTTCATTTTTTAACTGTTTTGGGTGTTTTTTATTAATTTAGTTACACTGAAAAAAACCTAGCAGAAAACTGATTAAGTTTCTGTTAAAAACTAGCTTGCTTACCGGTTTTTCACACACTTTTTGCGTCTATTGAAACTAAAAATGTCACAATTGAGAGCATCACGCCACTTATTGGCCACTTTACTCGATTATTTCTAGGGTAGCAAATAATAATCGATCACTGGTAATTTTATTTTTTATTGGCAACACTTAAAATAATCACAGTTTGGAAGAATCCAGTTCGTGGGAAGTATCTGAAAAAAATAATAATTCAATTCATAATAAACTAATCAAAAGACTGACCTTTAATCACACTGTTGTAATATTCTTCACTGAAGAAATAATTCTCTAGTTTTTTATCAACTCCTAGACAAATTTTCATCACCGATTCCTTGAAATTAACAAACATGACTTTAGATTTACGTAAATTGAGCTCATGGGCTAGCACAGAAATACTCTGAAAAAATTTTTCAAATTTGTTTTTTTTTATAAAAATTGTTACTTTAGCCACAGTTATGTCCATATTTCTGATATATTTTCCATTAATAATGACCGTAACTTGGTCACCTTCACATTCCAATACTGTATCTCTTAAAAACTCAGCTGCTGGAAAAAATAGAGTGTCCCTCGGGGTGATTACATAAATATCGCTTCCATCATTTGGGATTTTTTCCTTAGTTATGGTAAATTTAGGTCGTGCACTTGCATACAAAACGAAAAGTAAATTAATCGAAGCTCCGATTAAAATCCCATAATCCACTCCAAGGAAAAGACTGCAGAGAAAAGTGGTCAAAAAGGGGACCAAATCGAGTTCTACAAAATCAGTGAAAATTTTGGTTTTTCCCAATTAAAATTTTTCCTACTTTTGGTTTTCCAAAGCAAGGAAAAGGCCCCAAAATCGAACAAATAAAACATCGCTGCTATTATGACACTTGCAAGGGTCGCTTTTGGCACATAATAGAACGTGGGGGTAAGAAAAGCTATAGCTACAAGGAGGAGTAAAGAAGTGAAAATTCCGGCTAACGGAGTCCTAACTCCGGACGCGTTATTAACAGCACTCCGGGTGAAAGATCCGGTCACTGGCATCGACCCGAAAAACGAGCCAAAAGTGTTGCAAAGGCCCAAAGCTAGCATTTCTTGCGTCGCGTCCAGTTTGCGGCCTTTACTGAAAGCCTTCGCTATCGACACGGCCTCGAGGATTGATAACAAAGGGATGAAAATGAAGGAAACGCCGTAGCCTTGGACCATGTCGCTGAAAGTGGATTCGGTTCCGGTGAAGTTGGTGGAGAATGGGGGTGGTTTGAAAGGGGGGAAACCCCCACTGACTTTTCCGGTGATCTTGAACGGTTTCTGGTCGTATAAGTAGTAGGAGATGAGGGTTCCGATGATGACAATGAGGGCGTTGCGGGCGAGGGAGAGGAGGAAAATGAGTTTTCCGAGGAAATTGCGACGGGGGGACCAGTCGGGGCGGTGGTGGAGACTCCCGAAAACACGAATTTCCTGAAAATTGGGCTAATGCGTTAGTTATTGTCTATTTGTGAACGACACAAATGTATATGAAAAATATACGAATAAAATTTAGTTTTATAAAAAAAATATTGAAAAAAAATTCAAAAATTGACCGATATCGTAATTTTCGTGTCATTTTACTTAAGAAACATTTATTCTTTTTTCATTTTTGGATAT
>NW_025400984.1:3389574-3415874 GCF_015345945.1 Tribolium madens | reverse complement strand
AAGTTTAGCACAAATTAAGTCTGACTTGGAAAAACCGATCAAAAACCGATCGATATCTCAAAAAATTATGAATATAAATTTTAAGCAGAGATTTGTAATTTTTGGAACATTTTACGTTTGAAATACTTAATTTTTGTTGTTTTGTTGTTTTTTCTTATGCAATTTTGAAGTAAATGAAAAAAGTTTTGCACAAATTAGGTTTGACAAAAAAATTACCAAACGTCTCAAAAACTAAAGATTTTTTACAAAGTTTGAGTACAAATTCGTAATGTTTATGTTATTCTGTGTTACAAACACTTGTTTTTTCAAGTTTCTTATGCAATTTTTCAGACAATTGGGAAAGTTTTGTACAAACTAGGTTTGACAAAAAAATGATCAAAAATCGGCCAAAATATTTAAAACAAATAATTTTTTCAAAGTCTGAGTACAAATTCGTAATCGTCATGTCATTCTACGTTACAAATAAACACCTGTTTTTTCTCAAGTGTCTTAAGTATGTTTAAAGAAAATTGTGAAATTTTGAACAAATTATAAATTTCACTTAAAAAATACCAAAAATAGGTTTAAATTGATGACTTTTTCGTCATTCGTATTGCTGTGTTACAAACAGTTCTTTTTTCAAGTGTCTTATGCATTTTTTCAGAAAATTGGACAAATTTTGTTTGATCAACAAAAATACTCAATATCTCAAAAACTAACACTGTATACAAAATTTGAATACATAAGTCGTAATCCCCTTGTCATTATACATTAGAAATATTTGTATATTTTTTATTTTCTTATACAGTTTTTAAGATAATTGAAAAGTTTTGCACAAATGAAGTCTGACTTGAAAAAACCCAAAAAAATTGGCCGATATCTCAAAAACTAATCCATACATATAAATTTTGAGCATAGATTTGTAATTTTTGTAATATTTCACGTTAGAAACCCTTATTTTATTTTATTTTTATTTTATTTGTATTTTTACGCAGTTTGAAGAAAATTAGAAAAGTCTTGCACAAATTAGGTTTGACAAAAAATTATCAAAAATCGGCCAAAATATTAAAAACAAATAATTTTTTCAAAGACTCAGTACAAATTCGTAATTTTCATGTCATTCTACGTTACAAATAAATACCTGTTTTTTTCAACTTTTTTAAGTAAGTTTAAAAACAAATTTTGAAAAAACTAAATTTTACTCAAAAAATACCAAAGATAGGTCTATATCTTAAAAAGTAATACATTTTATGCATAGATTTGTGATCTTTGTGTTATTTTACGTTAGAAACATGTTCGTTTTTTATTTTTTTACCTAATTTTTGAGAAAATTGGAAAAGTTTCTCGGAAACAAAGTTTAACAAAAAACTTATTATAAATTGGCCTATATCTCAAAAAATTAGTTATCATTGATGTATACAAAATTTGAATACATATTCTTAATCCTTTTGTCATCAAAGGTTAGAAACATTTGTTTATCTTTCATTTTCTTATAAAGGTTTTCAAGAAAATTGAAAAGTTTCGCACAAAATAAGTTTGACTTGAAAAAAACAAACAAAAAATTGGCTGATATCTCAAAAACTAATCCAAACCTATAAATTTAAATTATAAATTTGACAAGAAAATTAATCAGAAATCGGCCAAAACCTTAAAAACAAATAATTTTTTCAAAGTCTGAGTACAAATTTGTAATGTCATTCTACGTTAAAAACACTTGTTTTTTTCAAGTTTCTTAAGTCAGTTTATAGAAAATTGGAAACGTTTTGAACAAGCTTTTGACTCAAAAAATATCAAAAATCGGCCTATATCTCAAAAAGTATCTAATACCTACATGTATAAAAATTTTAGGCATACATATTTGTAATCTTTGTATTATTTTAAGTTGGAAACATTTGTTTTGCCTTGATTTTCCTATAAAGTTTTCAAGAAAATTGCAAAAGTTTTGCACAAATTAAGTTTGACAAAAAAATCACCCAAATTTGGTCTCAATTTCAAAAACTAATCATTTTTTACAAATCGGAGTACAAACTCCTAATCTTCATGTTATTCTACGTGGCAAACACCTGTTTTTCCTCAAGCTTTTTAATAAATGTGGAAATGTTTTGTACGAATTAAGTTTGACTAAAGAAAAATAGCAAAAATCGGCCTATATCTTAAAAATTAATCATTTTTTTTACAAAGTCTGAGTATAAAATCGTGATCTTTGTGTTATTATGTTACAAACGCCTGTTTTTTTCAAGTTTTTTTATGGAATTTTTAAGAAAATTGGAAAAACATTCTTCAAATTAAGTTTGATCTAAAAAAATACTAAAAATCGGTCTATATCTCAAAAAGTTACACATCTGTATAACTTTCAAGCACAGATTTGTAATCTTAGTGTCTTACATTATAATCATCTATGTCTATGTCTAAGTTTACAAAAAAAATTGGAGAAATCAGTCAATTCTCAAAAATTCAAGTGTCTTTCAGGACCAATCAAAAAAGTCAATTTTCGATTTGACTCACCTTCAACGCTACTAAAGCCACAATAGACGTGACCCCCAGCACCGTATCCCATTTCCTCACTTGTGAAAAATTCTCAAAAACACTCGTCCAACTCTCGAGAAAATTGCCGTTTTTTCCCGGAATTCCAAACAAACTTTTGAGCTGCGAGGACGCAATTTGGAACGATCCTCCACATATAAAGCCGGCTATGATCGGATACGAGAAAAACTGAATAACGAAACCTGAAACTCAAGGTCAAACCTCGCCAACCAGTCTCCCAACTCACCCAAATGCATGACTCCAAGACAGAAAATGATAATTCCGGAGATAAAAGTCATGAGTGTGGAGGCGTCGGGGCCCATGGAGGCCACATGGGGCTGCAGCATGAGCGAGAGGATGGACGTGGGGCCAATATTGAGGTCTTTACAGCCCCCAAAAATAGCGTAGATGAAGCCGTCGATGAGGCCGGAGTAGAGTCCATATTCCGGGGGAAGGCCAGCCACGATCGCGTAGGCTATGCCTTGAGGGATTTCAGTCATGCCAACTGTGATCCCGGCGAGGAGGTCTTGAAACAGGGTTGGGAGGGTGTAGAGAGGGAGCCATTTTGTGATAGGGATGCGAGTGTTGAGGAGGTGTTTGTAGCGTTTGACTGAAATTGAGGCTTCAGGACCGGTTTTGAGGACGTTGAGTTTACCTGTCATCGTGGAACACTGGGAGTTTGCCAATTTGGGGAGTTTCTTATCTTTGATTTTTTCAACACACGTGATAATAATAAACTAATGAGGTTTTATGGTGGAGGATTAGAACGAAATGAAGGTTGTTTTGTTACAAAACCGGTATTTGGTTTTATTTCCGCGTGATTTTAACGTTATTATCATTCCACGTTTGGTGCTGGATTTGTGAGATGATGAGTGAATGATGAGTCATGCTGAAAAACAAGAATTCGGATTGTGAATTAATGAAGTGGAAGAGGAAGTTTGAGACTGGGATCAATTTTTTTATTTTTATTATGATAGATATCGACAAGTAGACAAAATCATATTGTTGTAATTCTAATAACAAACAACATGAGGATTACTAATCTGTGATTAAAATTTTCTTATAATGACTACTTTTTAAGATATCGACCGATTTGTGATTTATTTTCTCAAAAATTTTGACATGTCGAAAATAGGATTTTGGTACTTTTTACACAACAAATAAAGCGGTAATTGTCAAAGAAAGTCAAATGTAAGACCACAAAATACTTACATCTGCCACAATTCGTTTTTTTTTAATCCAAAACTCAAAAATTCTTCTAAGGTTTATTTTCAGGAAATGTTTCTAATTTTCTTTAAAGGTAATTAAAAACACAACCTTTACGATTCTAAAATCAGATTTGGGTTTTAGAAATTTGTTTTTATGTTATGCAGGTCAGGTAAAACCAAGCATCAGGAAAAAAGTTATTTAGACAATTATCTGAAAAATTAATTAAATTTTACAGTTATTGTCAGAATGTAAGCAAACAGAATTCAAGAAAGGCTAAAGTTTGTAGCATCCGGCCCACATTTTTTTCCTAAAGGGAACTTTTGAAAAATATGATTTAAACTCAATTTGAACAAAATATTTTAGTTTTTTTTTTATTGAAAATTGAGCCAAACTGGACCATCTAAAAGTTTCTAGATATCCAGTTGGATATTTTGAAGGATTTCAAAAAATGAAGTTTTTGGAATTTAAACCGAGCACGAACTTTAAGAGCTAAAAGGACTTCAAGTAGGCAAACTATACTTTTCTAATCTTAATAAACTTTTGAAAATAGGATATTGAGTAAAAGTGATGGTTTATTATGTGGTGAAGCTAAACGTTTATTAAAAAACTTACTTAGTTTAACTAGTGCTTGATTAGTGCAGTTGGTAGTATAAAATATCGAATGCTGATGATCTACAATGTATAATGGTAAATGTTACGGTAAAAACACTTTAGCAAAAAAACTGAATTTTTATTGCATGCTTAAAAGGGAAAACTTTTAGTTGGATCAACTAGTCATAAAAATGTCACTTTAGTGACATTTACTGATAAAAATAGTTTGCACAAAAAATTCTTAATTTTTTTATTTATTTATATTAAGTAGTTTTTATTTTTAAAATATACCTAAGTTGAATCCTGATTTGTAAAGTAACAAAGAGAATAATTAGAAAATAGACATTTTAAAACTTTTTTGAAAAGCAAATACAAATTTAAATGATTTTAAAAGTTTTGTAACGTGTGAGTGCAAAAAGTTTTAATTCAAATTTAATTTAAAAACACTAATTATTTTAAAAAATTGCATTTTTTAAAACTTGCGTAAGAAAATTTAAAACATAAGCTTTTCTAATGTAAAAGAATTGCGAATTTGTACTTAGATTTTACATACAATGATTAATTTTTTACATGCAGACTGATTTTTTTAGATATTAGCCGGTTTTTTCAAAAAAATTTTGAGTCAAACGTAATTTGCACAAAACTTTTCTAATTTTCTTAAAAACTGCATAAGAAATTTAAAAAATCAAGCGTTTCTACTATAAAATAACATAAGGATTACAAGTTTGGAATCAGATTTTCAAAAAAAAAAACTAGTCATAAAAATGTCACTTTAGTGACATTTACTGATAAACATGGTTTGCACAAAAAATTCTTAATTTTTTTGAAAATATTTGAGAAAGTAAAAAGAAATCAGATGACTTTAGAATTGAGAATTTGTATTATTTATTTATATTAAGTAGTTTTTATTTTTAAAATATAAGTTAAATCCTGATTTGTAAAGTAACAAAGAGAATAATTAGAAAATAGACACTTTAAAACTTTTTTGAAAGGCAAATACAAATTCAACTGATTTTAAGAGTTTTCAAACGTGTGAGTGCAAAAAGTTTTAATTCAAAATTTAATTTAAAAACACTAATTATTTTCAAAAAAAAACATGAATTTTTTGCAATTCTCGTAAGGTTTGTTTAAAAAATTAGACCAAAATAAGTTTTTTTTAGATAAATTGAGTCAAAGAATACGATTCTGACTTGCAAACTGAGTACGATTACTGATATGTAATTTTCAAGATATTGAGCGAGTTATACTTTGGAATAATAAAAAAATTAGCTATTTATATTTGATCAGACTTAAAATCAATATTCGAGTGATCTAATAGATAATTTTCATTAATCGTACAATGGATATTGTAGTGTCGGCACTTGACAACTTATCTTAGACAATGATAAACACCAAATCGAGGACAAAAATATTTATTGCATATTTTTCAAAATCTCACTTAAATCACTCTCTACAAAATATTTCTGCAAGTTTTTATCAACTCGGATGCAAGTTTGGATCACTGATGGTTTAAAATTGTGCAAAATCGGATTTTGGTTTTTCTCTACTAATTCTCGCACTAAAACAGCCAAACTCTGCAATAAAAAATTGAAAATAACAAAATTCTAGTAAAATTTGTACCAACCTTTGCTACGGTTACGTCAATATTTCTTATTTCTTTCCCATTGACCACCATAGTGGCATTTTCCCCTTCACAGGCCAAAATCATATCTCTCAAATACTCAGCAGCTGGAAAATACAAAGTGTCTTTGGGAGTAATAACAAAAATTTCACCCCGAGTATTTTTTTCTTCAGTTATGATGAGTTTTGGTCGAGCACTGCCATACAAAACAAAGAGTAAATTAACTCCAATTCCGATCAAAATTCCATATTCGAGACTAATAAAAAGACAGCAGAGAAGAGTCGTCAAAAATGGTACCAAATCAAGCTCTGAAACGCCAAAATACAATACGGGTTTTTGGTACCATTTGGTACCATACTTTTTGACTTCCAAAGTACGACAAACGCATCAAAATCGAATAAGTAAAACATTGCACATATAATAACAGAAGCAAGGGACGCTTTTGGTACATATGAAAAAGTCGGTGTCAAAAATGCTATAGCTAGGAGCGCCAAAATCGAGGTTATAACACCACCAAATGGGGTTTTAACCCCTGCTGAGTTATTAACAGCAGTCCTGGTAAAAGACCCAGTGATGGGCATTGACCGAACGAAAGAACCCGCGATATTGGCCAGACCTAAGGCCAACATTTCTTGTGTGGCGTCCAAAGCTTTGCCTTTGGCTGAAACACTTCAGTAAAAATTTTGGTCAAAATGACAAAAAAACGTACAAAAGGCTTTCCCGATTGACACGGCTTCAAGGATTGCAACCAATGGTAAAGAAATAAGAGTTGTGCCAAAATGTTGGGCAATGGTACTGAAATTGTATGAAGTTCCGTTGAAAGTTGGGTCAAATGGAGGCGGTTCCAGGGGCGGAAACCCGGCTTTTACCTCACCTGAAACTTTTCAGTACCGTTCAAAAAAAGTGGAGTACTCACCTGTGATTTTGAAAGGGGGATTTTGGCCGAAATTATACGAAATAACTGTTCCTATAATGACTATAATTGCATTTCGGGCTAGAGACACCATAAAGATGACAATTCCCAAAACATTGCGATTTTTTGACCACTCTGATTTGTATTTCAATGTTCCGAATTTTTGGACCTCCTGAAACTATTTTAGTACCATTTTCTGGTCCCCCTCAAATCAAATAACCTTCAAAATGACCAAAACTAGGATCGAGACGAGTCCCAAAACCGTATCCCACAATTTAATTTCATCCAAATTGTCAAAAACAGCCTCCCAGGCGTCCAAAAACCCATCTGCTTTGCCTGGAATCCCAAACAAACTCTTGATTTGAGTTGACCCAATCTGTAAAGAGGCGGCACACGTGAATCCCGCTATGACCGGATACGAAAAAAACTCAATCACGAAGCCTGAAAACCTAGGTTTTGTTACAGTTTACCCAAATTTTGCTCCTACCTAGATGTAGTAATCCTAGGAGAAAAATTATTACTCCTGATAGAAAACAGGCCAAAACAGCAACATCTGGCCCAAATTTCCCCACATAAGGTTGGACGAGTAAACAGAGGATGCTTGTGGGTCCGATGTTGATGTCTTTGCTGCTTCCAAAGAGGGCGTAGATGAAACCACCCATGAACGCCGAGTATAGCCCATATTCGGGGGAGAGACCTTGAAAAATGGATTATTTTTGAGAAATTTTCAAGTTTTGAGGTACCTGCGACGACGGCATAAGCGATAGCTTGAGGTATTTCGGTCAAACTGACTGTAAATCCGGCCAAAAGGTCGTGGAAGAAAGTTGAGGTTTTGTACTGAGGCAACCAAGTGGTTATGGGGAGGCGTTTGAGGAAGATGTGTTTGGAACTAGGCATTTTGAGGACTGACTCAGGTCAGGCATGAATGCAATTTTGATCAAGTGGCCACTTGTGATAAGATTTTTACTTCATTTATAAATAGGATTGTGTGTCAATGTTCGAGTTTTTTTGCAAAGTGTTCTACTCAGAATTTTTTTGTTGAAGCTCATCTGAGAAAAAGTTTGCACCGGATGTGTTTCTAAAATAAAATAGTCTAAGGATCACAGAACTAGAATTAATTTTTTTGCAATAATTTCTTTTTTGAGTTATCGGCCGTTTTTCCAAATCAGACCTTTGCAAACACTTTCCAATTTTTTAAAACTTGCGTAAGAAAATTAAAAACATAAGCTTTTCTAATGTAAAAGGATTGCAAATTTGTACTCAGATTTTACATACAATGATCAGTTTCTGACATTCAGACTGATTTTTTCTTGAATTTTTGGATTGTTGGTGTTTTTTGTCAAACCCAATTTGTGCAAAACTTTCACAAACTATTAAAAAAAGCTGGCGTTTCTTATATAGAATAGCACAAGAAACTTTAAAAAGCACAGTTTTGTACTCAAATTTTCTTAAAAATATTAGTTTTTGGTAGTTTTTTTGTAGAACTTAATTTGTAGAAAACTTTTCTTGATTTTTTTTTTTCAAAATGAAGTAAGAAATCTAATTGTGAACATGCTTTTCTGATTTAAAATGACACAGGGATTACAAATCTGTACTCATATTTTATATGCAAACTTTATTTTTTAAGATATTAGCCGGTTTTTCAAAAAAAATTAAGTCAAACGTAATTTATACAAAACTTTTCCAATTTTCTTAAAAAATGCACAAGAAACTTTAAAAAACAGGCGTTTTTAAAATAGAATGACACAAGGATTACAGGTTTGTAACCAGATTTAAAAAAAAAAGTAGTTTTCTTTAAATAAAGACCAATTTTTGGTACTTTTGTTGTAAAATTTAATTTATTTAAAACTTTTCCAATTTTCTTAAAAACCGAGAAAGAAAATCAAATGTAAATATGTATTTCTGACTTAAAATGACACAGGAATTAAAAATCGTATTTTATATGGAAAATTAAGTTTTTGAGATATCAGCCGGTTTCTGGATTTTTTTTGAGACAAACTTAATTTGTGTAAAACTCTAATTTTTTTAAAAACTGCATAAGAAACTTAAAAAATCAAGCGTTTCTAATATAAAATGACAGAGGGATTACAATGTTGTAATCAGATTTTCAAAAAAAAAATAGTTTTTGAGTTAAAGGCCGATTTTTGGTAGTTTTATTATTAAATTTCATTTATGGAAAGCTTTACCAATTTTCTAAAAAAACGAGAAAGAAAATCATATGTAAATATGTATTTCTGACTTAAAATGACACAGGAATAAAAAATGTGTACTCGGATTTTATATGCAAAGTTAAGTTTTTGAGATATCAGCCGCTTTTTGGAATTTTTTTTAAGACAAACTTAATTTGTGCAAAACTTTACCAATTTTTTTTAAAAACTGCAAAAGAAATTTAAAAAAATCAGGCGTTTCTACTATAAAATGACATAAGGATTACAAGTTTGTAATTAGATTTTCAAAAAAAAAATAATTTTTTAGATAACAGCCGATTTTTGGTAGTTTTTTTTATTAAATTTAATGAATGGAAAATGTTACCAATTATCTTAAAAGAAAGAAAATCAAATGTAAATATGTATTTCTGACTTAAAATGACTCAGAATTTTAAAATCTGTACTTTATTTTATATGCAAAGGTTAGTTTTTGAGATATCAGCCGATTTTTGGAATTTTTGTTTGAGTTAAACTTACTTTGTGCAAAACTTCGCCAATTTTTTTAAAAACTGCATAAGAAACTTAAAAAAGCATGCTTTTCTAATATAGACAGACACAAGGATTACAGGTTTGTAATCAGATTTTGAAAAAAAATATAGTTTTTGAAATAAAAACCAATTTTTGGTAGTTTTGTTTTTAAATTTAATTTATTTAAAACTTTTCCAATTTTCTTAAAAACGAAAAAGAAAATCAAATGTAAATATGTATTTCTGACTTAAAATGACACAGAAATTAAAAATCTGTACTCGGATTTTAAATGCAAAGTTATATTTTTAAGATATCAGCCGGTTTTTGGAATTTTTTTTGAGACATAACATAATTTGTGCAGTACTTCACCAATTTTTTTAAAGACTGCATAAGAAACTTAAAAAATCAAGCGTGTCTAATATAAAATGACATAAGGCTTACAGGTTGTTTGTAAGCAAATTTTGAAAAAAAAAATTTTGAGAAAAAAGCCGATTTTTGGTAGTTTTGTTATTAAATTTAATTTATGATAAACTTTTCCAAATTTTTTTAAAAACCAAGAAAGATAATCAAATCTAAATATGTAATTTTGACTTGAAATGACAGGGTTTAAAAATCTATTTCCGGATTTTATATGCAAAGTTTAGTTTTTGAGATATTAGCCCGTTTTTGGAATTTTTGTTTGAGTGAAACAAAAGGGTCATAAAATAAAACACAAAATACATAAAAAATAGTTTTAATTAATTGTGTTACAATACTATTGTATTGATAATATAGGTTCATCATCTGAAATGATCAAAGTAGAACAAATTATCATTGTTCTAATTACTTACTTTCAACAATCTCATCTAAAGGCCCTTCTGCAAAATATTTTTGTAAACTGAGATCAACTTTAACACAAACTTCTACTACTGATGGTTTAAAATCCAAGAAAATCACTTTTTGTCCCCTCTCTACTATTTCTTGAGCAAAAACAGCCATACTCTAGCAAAAAAATCTAAAAAAAAGATCAAAAACAGAACCACACTTACCTTTGCTACAGTGACGTCTACATTTCTTATTTCTTTTCCATTGACCACCACAGTGGTATTTTCCCCTCCGCAGGCCAAAACCACGTCTCTCAAATACTCAGCAGCTGGGAAATACAAAGTGTCTTTCGGGGTAACCACAAAAGTCTCTCCTCGAGAATCTGAGATTTTTTCTTTAGTTATGATGAGTTTTGGTCGAGCACTACCATACAAAACAAAGAGTAAATTAACTCCAATTCCGATCAAAATTCCATATTCGAGACTAATAAAAAGACAGCAGAGAAGAGTCGTCAAAAATGGTACCAAATCAAGCTCTAAAATGCCAAAATAAAATACGGGTTTTTGGTACCATTTGGTTCCGTACTTTTTGACCTCCAAAGTACGACAAAAGCGTCATAGTCGAATAAATAAAACATTCCACAGATAATCACAGAAGCAAGGGTTGCTTTTGGTACGTAGTAGAACGAAGGGGTGAGGAAACCTATAGCTAGTAGTACCATAGCTGAGGTGAAAATCCCAGCAAGGGGTGTTTTAACCCCTGAAGCGTTATTAACAGCAGTTCGGGTAAAAGACCCAGTGATGGGCATTGACCTAACGAAAGAACCCATGACGTTGCAAAGCCCCAAGGCTAACATTTCTTGGGTGGCATCCAATGGTTTACCTTTGGCTACAAAAAGGGTCAAAATTTTGGCCAAAAAGACACAAAAACGTACAAAAAGCCTTGGCAATTGACACCGCTTCCAGAATCGCAACCAATGGGATGAAAGCAAGGGATGGTCCGTAATTTTGTACCATGTCACCGAAACTGTAGTCAGTACCATTGACTTTGGTTCTAAATGGTGGTGGTTCAAAGGGCGGAAACCCACTTTTGACATCACCCGTGATTTTAAAAGGGTTGTCATCCCTTAAACTGTACGAAATGACAGTTCCTATAATCACCACTAAGGCGTTTCGTGCCAACGACAGCATAAACAAAAAAATCCCTAAAATATTCCGATTCCTGGACCAGTCTTGTCGGTATTGCAACGTCCCAAATCTCCTGATTTCCTTCAAACTGATCAAAAAAATGATCGAGAGGAGGCCCAAAACACTATCCCAGAGTCGTATTTTATCAATATTGCTGAACACCGCCTCCCAGGCTTCCAAAAAAGCGTTGGCTTTGCCCGGAATCCCGAAAAGTCCTTTCACTTGGGATGAGGCGATTTGGAGAGAGGCTGCACATGTGAAACCAGCGATTATCGGATAGGAGAAAAACTCGATGACGAAACCTGAAATCTGGGGATTAAGTTGGGATTAAGACAAGTTGGTTATTACCCAAGTTTAGTAATCCAAGAACAAAGATTATAATCCCTGCGAGGAAGGTTATGGTGATTGCCATGTCAGGGCCTAGCTCTGAGACGTGGTCTTGAAGCATCAAAGCCATGATGGAGGTGGGGCCGATATTGACGTCTTTGCAACTGCCGAAAAGGGCGTAGACAAATCCGCCCATGAAACCGCAATAGAGGCCATATTCGGGGCTTAGACCTGATACCAAAAATATTGACAATTTGATAAATGTTGAAATCAAGATAAGAAATCGGAAAATTTTTGGAAAACTTGGGAAAGTGTGGTATTTTCAAATTTGCACCAAACATTTAGAAATTTCATCTAAAGCAAAAAATTGCAAAAAATGTGATTTTTTGAACTTAGACTAAGTTTCCACAAAAAGTTTCTATTTTTTTCAATAAATGTATTAAAATAAGTGCTTCTAACGTAAAATCATATAAATCTGTAATTAAATTTTTATCATAAAAATTTGTTTTTAAAATAAGCCAATTTTTAGTCATACTTTAAACTAATGCAAATCAGTATTTTTGAGACACTTAAAAAGATTATGTTGAAGACAATCAACACAAAAATATTTACAAAAACTTAAATTTTGGCTTAAAACAGTGCGATAACAGTTGAAATCAAGATAAGAAATCGGAAAATTTTTGGAAAACTTGGGAAAGTGTGGTATTTTGAAATTTACTCCAAACATTTCAAATCTTCTTGAATATCGTGTACTAAAATTATTGATGTAGTCAAAAACCAATATTTTCGGAAAAACAGATTTATTTTTAACTAATTAAATTATAGTCAAACAAAAATCTATAAAAACTCAAATATTTAGAACAGTTCTAATCATGCTTTGTCTAGTCCAAAATTTTCAAAAAAGAATTTTTTTTCAAATCAAACTGAATTTAAAAAACTTTTCACATTTTTTAGAACATTAGGTGGAAATCTTTGCTTCTTTAAGATTCTGTGATCAGATTTACTCGTAAATTTTAAGAATCAGTTTTTGAAATATCAATTCTTAGGCCAAGCTTCCAAAACCTCATCTTTTGAAAAACAGCAATTTTGAGGTTTTCTGAAAAGTATGTTTAATCTAACCTAGTTTAATTAGATTAAATCAGTAAATTATATTCCGACAAAAATCTGCAAAAACTGAGGTATTTATTAGAACAGCTCAAATTTTACCTTTTTTAATCGGAAATCGCAACTTTTTTTGAGATCGACCTCTGAGTTCTAAAGCAAAAAAATTAAAAAATAACGCAATTTAGACTTAAGTTTCCACAAAAAGTTTCTAATTTTCTCAAAAAAATGTTTTAAAGTAAGTGCTTCTGACGTAAAATCTATAATTGAATTTTTATCATAAAAATTTTGTTTTAAGATATAGACCAATTTTTAGTCATATTTCAAAAAAAAATAGTCATGTGCAAACTAGTGTTTTTGAAACACTTTAAAAGAATTTTGTTGAAAAAATCAACACAAAAATATTTACTAAAATTAAAAAGTTAAAATTATAGAAATCAAATAATGTCAAATTTGTTAAAAAAAACAATTGATTTTTTTAAAATTTAGTTTAATTAGATTATAATAGAAAAGTAGAAAGGCTCATATATGTAGTACAATTCAAACTTTATTTTTTTAAACGTCGAAAACAAAAATAATTTGAGAAACTTGTGATATTTTTTCAACTCATACTTTGCTTTCACAAAAACATTGTAATTTTAAAAAAAATTGTACTATAAAATATATATTTCTAACGTAAAATCACAGTGGAGTTATAAATTTGTAAGTAATTGAATTTTTATCACAATAATTAGTTTTTGAGATAGTGACATAGACAACAACAACAACATGTTTTTGAAAGGTATAAAATAAGGTCTCAAGTACTGAATTATATTATAGATAATAATTCAACAAAAAATTATTTAAAATAAAAACTTAAAACTTAAAATTTGACAAAACAAAATGTTAAAGCCCCAAAAAAAATTAATTTTTCTAAATATCGTTTGATGAAATTTGGTAAAAAACCACTGCTTCTGATGGGAATTTGACAAGGATTACGATGTTGCACACAGATTATAATTTTGGAGATTATTTTTTACGATATGGACCAATTTTTAATTTAAACTGGTCAAAAGAAAAGAGCCGAAAAACGAAATTATTTCTAAATCCATAAATTATATTGACACAAAAATTTGTAAAAGCTCAGATATTTATAACAACTCAAGTTTTACCTTTTTTAATCCTAAATATTCAAACACGCATTTTTTTCAAATCGAATTTTGAGTTCTAAAGCAAAAAATTGCAAAAATGCGATTTTTTGAACTTAGACTAAGTTTCCACAAAAAAAATCTATTTTTTTCCAGCAAATGTATTAAAATAAGTGCTTCTAACGTAAAATCATATAAATCTGTAATTAAATTTTTATCATAAAAATTTGGTTTTAAAATAAGCCAATTTTTAGTCATACTTTAAGAAAAAATCAGACTAAGGCAAATCAGTGTTTTTGAGACACTTAAAAAGATTATGTTGAAGACAATCAACACAAAAATATTTACAAAAACTTAAATTTTGGCTTGAAACAGTTAAAATTTAAGTAAAAAACTTTCAAATTTGCAAAAAAAAAATTTCTGGAATCAGCTGATGTACTCGTAAAATGTGTACGATGTTGTAGACACTTAGATATTTTAATTTTGAAAATAAGTTTTCGTACATGATGCAAAAAACAAAATTATTGTGAAACCAGTAGATTAAATTCCGACAAAAATCTTCAAAAAATCAGGTATTTATAAGAACAGCTCAAATTTTAACTTTTTTAATCCGAAATCGCAACTTTTTTTGAGATCGAACTCTGAGTTCTAAAGCAAAAAAATTCAAAAATAACGCGATTTTTTTTTCAATTTAGACTTAAGTTTCCACAAAAAGTTTCTAATTTTCTTAAAAAATGTTTAAAGTAAGTGTTTCTGACGTAAAATCTATAACTAAATTTTTATCACAAAAATTTTGTTTTAAGATATAGACCAATTTTTAGTCATACTTCAAAAAAAATCAGTCATGTACAAAGTAGTGTTTTTGAAACACTTTAAAAGAATTTTGTTGAAAAAAATCAACACAAAAATATTTACAAAAATTAAACTTTTGACTTAAAAAGTTAAAATTATAGAAAACAAATAAAGTCAAATTTGTTAAAAAAACAATTCATTTTTTTTTTTAATTTTGTTTAAAGGAATTAAGTGAAAAATCATTGTTTCTAATGTAAAATGTAACAAGAATTATGATTCTGTAATAAAATTATTGTTTTGAGATACAGTTTTTAAGATATCAACCAATTTTAAGTCACGATGGCTTAAACTTAACTTTTTGGACAATAAAAAGTAGATATTTTCAAGTTTTCCCAATATACATTGTAATTGTCATAGTCATTGTCATTATCAACGTAGACTATAATAAAAACACTACAAAAACTGTACATTTTTAAATAAAAAATTTTTTGTCCAAAAAATTTTCAGTTCTTTCGAAAACTGTTTTTCAGGAAAATTAAATGAAAACAAGTTACTCAAGAATTATAAATACGTAACCAGATTTTAACTGTCTTTCTTTGTAAGATACAGACTGATTTCTGTGTTAGGCCAAGTCTGGTCAGCTCAAGACAAAATCTAATTAGTGTGTCAGGAGGGTTAAAAACAAAATTTCCTGACAATCTTCGAAAAGATTTCTTGGAAAAAGAAATAAGAGGTAGCAACTGTCGAAATAAAATCAATTCGAAGACTAACCAAAATTTTGGTTTCAAAAAAACCTACCTGCAATTCCGGCGAAAGCAATGCCTTGTGGAATCTCAGTTAAACCAACAGTAAAACCGGCCAAAATGTCTTGAAACAAAGTACTGAGAGTGTATTTGGGCAACCATGTGGTTATGGGTACCCTTTTTTTGAGTGTTTCTTTGCGAAACAAATTTTTGACGTACTCTGAAACTGGAAATTGAATTTTATTACGAAAAGATCAGGTGGATTTAGTTATGGTCAAAAATTGGCTGCTTCAATCTTTTTCCTACTTACAGTACATGCCCGCAATGAGGGGAAGTACAGGACCAGTCTAAAAATTGTCAGAAAAATAAATTATCAAAGTGTCTCTGATTGATTAAGTGGCTGAGCAGCAAGCAACTTAATTTGAAATCAGAGCTTTCGCGCTAGAGAATCGTATTTAAGGTTGCATACCTTGATCCATAATGGGTTGAAAAGTGCACTAGACTGTTTTTTTTTTGCACCAGTGTACTATATTTATAGTTGTTATCTCCCGGATCACTTAACGCATTTTTCCAGTTGATTGTTTTTGAGATGGATGAGATAAACGTGGGTTGGAAGACTGTTTTTCAACGACAAAATGAATTTTTTCCGCTGATAATTTAGTTTAAGTCACATGATACTTCCACTGCTATTTATTATAACGGAATTTCGAACGTTTTGTCGACGTTTCGAAATTGTCGTAATTGGAACGTCCTTGAACAAGAGATAAAGCACTATAGAAAGATAATATTTTATATTTTATTTGTTTATGAGGTTTGATTAGTGGCGAAAGTTCAAGTTGTGGGTCTGCCAAAAATTATTTTGGTAAGTTATCTGTGGTCACGTTCGAGCTATTATCACGAGATAATAGGCCTTAATCGAATAATTGATGTGCTGTAACACAGTGATAATAATGTTTTAGATCTAGGCGGCTTCGTATTTTATTGAAATTCATATCTGCATATCTCTGAAGCATTAACTTTATTATCATATCTTACGCAACGATTATTATTTTATAAATGCATAATTTAATTTCTGACGCCAAAAATTAAGTTGAGAATTTTCTTGCAATTAGACATTTTTTATTACTTTTTTTCAACACTAATTCCTTATACTGTTTCTATGCCGCAGCTTAACTCTTATGTTGCTGTTAAAATACGCTTCATCCACAGGGTGTGTCAGGATTCGCGCACCATAGAAAAATTTCAAGTAATATAAGATACCAGGAACATGGAAAAAGTGTTTAAAAAATTTAATCTGTCAAAAAATTTTGATATTTATTTTTTGACATTTGACATTTTTTTAATGTCTATTTAATGATACTAATGATCTTGTATATGTTTTCTTATAATTATTTAGTAAAAGTACAAAAAATTTGCCAATAAAAGTCTCAAATAATATTAAACAGAGTTACAATTTAGGGTACAGCTTCCTTGTTTCCTCTTTTAATAGACTAGCAAAACAAATTGAAAAATTATTTTTCCAACAGAAATAAATAGAATCAAAGTGGAAAATTTAAACTCTCATAACTTCGAAACTTTTATAGATAGAATTTTTTAAACATTTTTTCTATGTTTTTGGTATGGCACTTTTCTCTGGAGCGCGAGTTCTAGCGCAGCCTGTATAAAGAATGTCGTCAATAGTTTGTTATGAATCTATAAAATACACTGATACATATTTTTTGTTAATTTTGGCATTATTTTGACATACTTCTTTAGAATAATTTCTGAATTTTGTAAAATTTCTGATTCAATATTAGTGTTGCAAAAAATCTTGAAGGCAACAATATAGTTTAAAACTAGTTATCATTATAGCTATTTAGATTTATTTCTTATTATGAAATTTTTTTGAGATCAAATTAAAGCTGTAATTGTCTATGGCTAGAAAGTTGCAAAAAATCGTTTTTCGGAATCTGAAATAAAAAAAAATTGAGATATTGTTTAATCTATAAGTCAAAGTTGTCAAAAAACAATATTCTGGAAAATGGTATTTTTTAGATTTTTGGAAAATTGTTAAGTTGTTAAAAAACGATTTTCTGAAAATAGAAATTTTTATATTTTTGGAAAACTGATTAAATCTCTAATTTTGAGTTTTATTGAGTTAAACTTTCGATTAATTTAAAAATTTTCTATTATGTTGAAAATTATATAAAAATAGAAAGTGTTTTTAGCAATTGTAAATCTGTAATTGAGGAGCAGACTTTCAAAATGCAGATTGTCTATGATTTTGTGAATTGAGATAAAGGTTTTTAAAGTTTTTTTTTGTAAAATGCCTAAGTACTCCAGCCGTAAAATTAGTGTCCAATTGTATCCAATTTGTACATATTTTCTCACATTTATTGTGAAAAATTAATATTATTAAAATATTAATAAAAAATTAAAATTATTTCTTAAAAAAAGGGCAGTTTTTGTTCTCTCCTGTAAAAATGCAAATTTGGACAAACTGTGGATATTTAAAAGAGTAGTGGAAAATAGGACTAAATCGAGGCTTTTAAAATGTAAATTAATTTTCTAACTGTTAAATTAAGAATTGAAATCTAGAATTAAAAATATACTTACAGTCAAAACTTGTTTAACATTAAAAAAAAAAAATGATTCCACAAAATATTTCCAGTTTTTGATATTTTTTTTAAGAAAAATTGAAAGAAAATATGTGTTCTCAACGTAAAATAGACTTTCAATCTATAAATATATTTTTAATGCAAAAATTAGTTTTGGAGATATCGACCTATTTTTAAGTCAGGTTATTGGTCAAAAAACACGACTGTTTAAAAATGCTACGAGTAAAAGTTTTACCGTTAAGACATGAAGTAAAAAGTTAAAAACTCCGTTTTATCGCCAAAGCGTTTTTACATTTTTCATGACATTTACCAATCTTGTCTCTTTCTTTTTCGCTGTTTCAGCAATTTCTGGAGAGGTACATTATATATCATCACCATTCGACATTTTGTACTACTAACTGCACTAGTTAAATTAATAAACTCTTTTGAAAATCTCAACTCAAATTCCAAAACTGTTGCGTTATGATTTCATTTCAAAGCGGTCTAATTATTTTGTTCATTTACTTGCTGATTGTAGTTCTCTAGACCTGAAAACGTTTGCGGATAAAATAGTATATGTTATTCGGGGTAAAAATGGTTTAGCTAAAGTATTTGCCTTACTGTGTTTGTCAAAAAATGTACAGTTTCGCCACATAAACTCACTCTTGACAAAATAAAATATACTAAATTTTGACCCTATTTTGATTTTTTCATAACAATTTTTGGTTCAATGTTAGTAGTGGAAAATTTTTTGAAGACAACATAAGTTTTTTAGTTTAAAACTCTAGTTGTCTTAATAGCTATTACACAATGCAAAGATTACAAATCTGTAAATCATTTAGTCAAAGTGGCCAAAAATATTTTAAAAAATTGTCAAATTGTCAAATTTTGACAATGTCTGGTTTACAATCAATCAGTTCGGCTGGAGTTTCCCGATCATCAGATCTTGAAACCAAATGTGAGTCCAATTATTCCTACTCGTGACCCAACCTAAACTTCCAGGTTGCCCCATACAACACCGATGGGTGTTTTGCATTCTCGCTTTTTTGGCAATTTTCATCTCCTCAATCATGTTTTCCCTCCCTTCTCTCCTACACGAGACTAAAACAATTTCATTGAAGAACATCAATGGTTCTGACTTTTGTTCCATAAATCATAATTTTACTCTAAAAGTTTCGGTTTTAAAAGACCCCAATTCCGCCACTAAGTACATCACATTATTTGCAATTCATTGGGGGTACTTATTGAGCTGCTTTCCGGCAGGAATTTTCTCTGACCAATTTGGGGGGAAGTACATAATGACTTTAAGTTTGCTTTTTTCCTCGTTTTGGTGTCTAGTGACTCCTGCAATTGCTGTTTTGAGTAAAAACAGACCTGGTTGGATGGCTGGAACGCAATTTTTCCGGGGGTTTTTCAAAGGGATTGTTTTTCCAACAATCATGTCTCTCCTTGCCCAATGGGCTCCTGATACCGAAAGGACAAAAATGGTGTGTCTAGTTTATGGTAGTTACTTCCTAAGCCAAGAAATATCTACTGAAATACAAAAATTTCTACCTGAAAAACAGTTATATTTCTTGTTTGGGTCAATAGGGGTTGTTTTTTGCTTCTGTTGGCACCTGTTTCTGTACCCAACCCCTGAAGATCACCCTTCTATTACGCCAAATGAACTAAAATTTTTGGACGAAAATACTGAAGATAGGCCGGTCAAAGGGCGAAAAAACATCCCATGGGCCGGAATCCTGACCTCTGGCCCTTTCTGGGCCGTTTTGATTCTCCAAATCGGGTTATCCTGGAATTGGGTCGTCTATTTTTACGCATATGACATCTATTTGCCCGGAGTTTTGAAATTCGAAGATTACGAAAACACAATATGGAGGATCCCTTTTTACCTTTGCTTCGGATTTGCCCTTATTTACGGTTTTATTTCTGATTGGTTTATCAAAGAGAAGCTTTTAAGTGTGACCATTTTGCGAAAAATTGCCGCTCTTATTGGTAAAAAACCCAGCTCTTGAATTGAAAAATAAAAAAATTGTTTCAGGTAATTCTGGTTCTGCTTTCAGTTTATTGTTTGTGATTTTTGGCGGTTGTCACAGCAATGCCGTTATGATTCATTTTACAGTCGGGTTGTGTTTCCAAGCACTCTTTTATTTGTCGTGTCGAGTCAATCACTTGGATTTGACGTCGAATTTTGCTGGAACGTTGATGGGAATGACGAGGATTTTTGATAGGATTTCAGAATATGTGGTAGATTCAGAGCTTTCCTATCTGCTAACGATAGAAGTGAGTTGTTTTTAGGCAAGTTTTGTTTTTTTGAATTTTGGTTTTAGAGCAGTTTAAGGCAGTGGGCCGGGTTGTTTTGGTTTACTTTTGGATTGAATCTTCTTTCGACGTGCGTTTTTTTAATTCTTGCAAGCGGGATAAGACAAGGATGGAATTATGTTAAATAAACCAAATTAAACTTTTATTTTGTAAGAAACTGTTTCTTAAGACCAAATATACAATTATTTTTGTTTTTTTTGCGTTTTTATTTGAGTAATAATGGGACCCAAGAAATAGTCATTTTCGTAAAAATTCTTAAGGTTTTTACTTAAGGTTTCAAAAAAAATTGATTTTCTCTAAACTTTCTTTCCAAATGAAACACTAAATATAAACATGTTTAGACTAGCTACCAATTACTTCTTGAAAACAAGTCAAAACATCAAATTATTTAATTTTTTTCTTAAATACTTGTCTTAGGATTTTTAACCAAGGCATTAGCCTATCTTCTAAATTAATTCTCAAAATTTGAAAATAATTACAGAAATAACTCCCGTGTCAAGGATTAGTAAATTCTTTTCGTAATTTTCTTAACAAAAAATGTTGAAAAGTGTTTGACTCCCAAAAACAGCGTTATTTTTTTTATTTCAGAATGGGGCTATTTTATATTTTAGACAGTACAAAAATTTTTATTATTTGCTTGCTCAGTTTTTTGATTAGACCAGAGACTGGTCTACAGGGTGTTCATTTTTGCGCTCCATCATGGAGATCTCAGTTATTATAAGAGATACAAAGTCGGTGAAACTAGGGCAAAGTTGCGTATTTTTATGCTGAACAATAATCTGAAAGAAAATTTAAAGTGTTATTTTCAGTTTATAAATTATTGAAAAAAACGTAAATTTGTAATTTTTGTTTTTATATTTCCAAGCGAAAACTAAAAAACCTAGACGTTTTTAACTAGAACGTTTTTAAAGCACTTTTCTACAAGGAATCTAAATTTGTCATCGTATTTTCCAAGGTGCTCTTGATATCAGAGTTACAACACTTTGGTTTTTATTATGGACGCCATATTTGGTTTCTGTATTTTTGAAAAGTCTTTTTGTTTTTGATTACAACGATGTAAATTTTACATGCTGATCAAAATTTAAAAAAAGCGTTTTTTCGAAGAGTGTTTTGGAAAAAACGCCACCAATTTTAGTTAACAAACTAAATTTTAACTTACTTATTTAAAAAGAATGGTTTTGAAATAGGAACAACGTGATAAACTAGAATTAATTCTTCGCAAAACAAAAAAGCACAAAGTTATAAAAGATGCTCGAATGCACTGTTTTAAAATTTAGTTTATTAAATAAAATCATTGGCGTTTTTCCAAAGCACTCTCCGAAAAAACGCTTTTTTTAAATTTTGGTCAGCTTGTATTTGATGGCGTCCATTAGAAAATTAAAAGTTGAGTGTTGTAACTCTGATATCAAGAGCGCCTTGGAAAATACGATGACAGATTTAGATTCCTTGTAAAAAAGTGCCTTGAGAACGTCCTAGTTAAAAACGTGTGGGTCTTTTAATTTTCGCTTTAAAAAATAAAAACGAAAATTACAAATTTCCGTTTTTCCCAATAATTTAAAAATTAAAAAGGATACATCAAATTTTCTTTCAGGTAATTGTTCAGCATAAAAATACGCAACCTCGTATCTCTTATAATACCTCCATTGTGGAGCTCGAAAAACGAACACCCTGTATATCTCAAAAACTGCTCAATGTACATACTAAAAATCTGATAACAAATTTGTAATCCTCCGATGCTTTTACGTGAGAAATAGTAATTTTATTTTAACTTTGATGAATATTTCTTGAGTAAAATTAGAAGTTTTTCGTGGAAACAATCAATTTTCTTAGAATATTGGATTTAGAAAATAAAAATTTGAGTCGTACTGATTCCTTAGGTCAAAATAAGAAAAAAATCTATAAACTTTGGCCGGAAATGCTTCCTAGGGGAGTTAAAGCTAGAACTCAAAATTATTTAACAAAATTCAAAAATTTAAAAAAAAAGCGCTTTTAAAGAAAAATTTTATAAATCTATCTCAACCCTTTACTGAAATAATTAAAAAAATACCCTTTGTTTGCCATCTTCAGGAGGCTGTAGCTCTGTCAAAAAGCTTTTTCGAACATATTTTTCTATTTTTACTTAAAGAATGACCCTCCAATAAAAATCCTAAAATGGCTATTTTCCATAATAAAAAGGCACAAAGATTGCGAATTTGAAAATTATTTAGTGAAAAACAATAAGAAAATTTACACTCCTTGTGACACCTTCCTCCGAATTGTCAAAATTTGACACTACAATGTCTGGTTTACAAACAAGCAGTTCGGCTGGAGGATCCCGATCCTCAGATGTTGAAACCAAATGTGAGTCCAATAATCCTTACTCCTGACCCAACCCAAATTTTCAGGTTGTGTGATACACCACCGATGGGTATTTTGCACTCTCGCCTTTTTGGCAATTTTCATCTCCTCAATCATGTTCTCCCTCCCTTCTCTCCTACACGAGACCAAAACAATTTCATTAAAAAAAATGAACGGATCTGACTTTTGCTCCCTAAACCATAATTTTACTGTAAAAGTTTCGGTTCCAAAAGACCCCAATTTGGCCACTAAGTACATCACATTATTTGCAATTCATTGGGGGTACTTGTTGAGCTCCTTTGCGGGAGGGATTTTCTCTGACCAATTGGGGGGGAAGTACATAGTAACTTTAAGCTTGCTTTTTGCTTCGTTTTGGTGTCTAGTGACTCCTGCAATTGCTTTTTTGAGTAAAAACAGACCTGGATGGATGGCTGGAACGCAGTTTTTGAGGGGGTTTTTTAGAGGAAGTGTTCCTCCAGCAACCATGTCGCTGCTTGCTCGATGGGTTACTGATACAGAAAGGACAACAATGAGTTGCCTAGTCTATGGTGGTTACCTCCTAGCCCAAGAAATATCCTCTGAAATGAAAGAAAAACTAACGCAAGAAATGTCCTATTTCGTGTTTGGTTCAATAGGGGTTGGTTTTTGCTTCTTGTGGCACTTGTTTTTGTACCCAAGTCCTGAAGACCACCCTGGTATTACGCCCAATGAACTGAAATTTTTGGACGAAAATACTGAAGATAGGCCGGTCAAAGGGCGGAAAAAAACCCCATGGACCCGAATCCTCACCTCTCGTCCTTTCTGGGCCCTTGTGTTTCTTCAAATTGGGTTATCGTGGAACTGGGTTGTTTATTTGCACGCCTATAATGTCTATATGCCCGGAGTTTTGAAATTCGAAGATTACCACCACACAATTTGGAGAACCCCTTTTTACCTATTCTTCGGTTTGGCTCTTGTTTTTGGTTTTGTTTTCGACTGGTTTATCAAAGGGAAGCATTTAAGTGTGACCAATGCGCGAAAAATCGCCAGTCTTATTGGTAAAAAAACAGACATTGAAGTTAGAAACTGAAAAATCGTTTCAGGAAATATTGGATCTGCTTGCAGTTTCATGTTTGTGATTTTTCGCGGTTGTGACAGCAATGCCGTTATGATTCATTTTACAGTCGGGTTGTGTTTCGAAGCGTTTTTTTATTCGTCGTGTCGAGTGAATCATTTGGATTTGACTTCGATTTTTGCTGGGACGTTGATGGGAATCACGCAAAGTGTTGATAGAATTTTAGAACATGTTTCTGATTCGCAGCTTCCGTTAAGGTTAACGGCAGAAGTGAGTGGTTTTTGGTTGAGTTTTATTTTTTGAGTTTTGGTTTTAGAGCAGTTTGACCCAGTGGGCCGCGTTGTTTTGGTTCACTTTTGGATTGAATCTTCTTTCGACGTGCGTTTTTTTGGTTTTTGGAAGTGGGATAAGACAAGAATGGGATTCTATTTAATAAACGATAAAAATCTAAACGCAAACATTTTTTAAGTCCAAAAATACGTTGAAAGATTTCAGGGGGTGAAATTAAGAAAAAAAAAACTTTTTTTCTTATTTTGACTTAGGGATCCACTCCCCGAAATCTCTTATCGTTTTTCCGGACCCACTGTATAGTTATTTTGGTCTTTTTGCGTTCTTATTTGGGTAAAAACTCAAAAATGGTTTGTGTTTAAATCTTAGATTTTGTTCAAAATAGGTCAAAACTATTATTTTTAGACTACTTGACCTAGAGATTAGCGGATATCTCAAAAACTGGTTGTTAAAATTCAAATTTGATTAGAGAGTCATAATCTTGGCACTATTTTACGTTAGGATTAACAAAAAAATCATTTTTAACCGACTTTCTTACGGTATTTCTAAATTAGGACTTGAAAAACGTAGAGTTCCTATATTTTATTTGTCAATTTTTTTGACCTTTTGTTAAATTTAAACGAAGCGCTATTGATTTATATTCCATTTTATTAATTATTTTGTACTTAATCTTAAAGAGTGCTTTAATCAACTAATTTCAGTAGATAAAGTAGCCTTTTATCGTCTAGTAAAATAAAGTAATTTTTATCTACTGTTTAGATATAAGAAATTCTGGTAGGAAAGAACAAAATAAAACGAAATATTATACACGACGATAAATATTGTTAATCTACTAGTGAAAAAAGTCCACTCGTGACTTTGTCACTCGTAAATTTAACCTTTTCACTCGTAGATAAACAATTTCTTTATTGTCTTGTATAATAAATAACTTATACATTCGTCAGCCGACGTGTATAAAAAATTAGAAAATTGACATTCAATGTCTACTACTAGAAAAAAACGGCGATTTTCAATCGTTTTTTAAACCAGTTTTAAGAAAAATTTGAAAGACTTGTGCATATTGCAGAGTTTCAAGTGGGCGTTGCTTTGGGCGGCGCAAGGAGAAGGGCACGGGTATGAAGCTGAGATAGGCGCATTGACAACACGAAAGTATGGGCGAGGGGTATTTTGCACTTAAAGAGAGGTGAAAAGGAACAACTAATAAGCGCTGAGTATTTTAAAACAAGCGCGTAATATTTAGGGATTTTCTGAATTCCTGTTTTTTGACATAAAAATGACATTTACGTTTGCGCAAAAAGTACGCTTCAAAAGTGCCAAACTTTTGTTGTTGTGTGTTGTCGCGTGTTATCGTAAGTATTCAGCAATTATTTGTTTTATTACTTAAACAATACCATAAAATTTCGATTACAGTAGTCTGTCGGTGAGTGAATTCGTGCTGTTGGAAGCCAATTAAAAGATAAGTATCTTTTCACTCGGTGAAACTTCGTCTTTTTGATTTTTGTTTCTTTTTACAAAGGAATCGTTCTTTGGGCTGGAGTGACGGATTTTTGATTTCTGCTACTCAAGTAAACTTTTGTCATGGCTGGTTATCGAAAATATTTCTGTAAGTACCCTGGCTGCACCAGTGCCGAACCCCGTTGAAGGACATGCCAACAAGCACTTCTTCACGTTCCCTAAAAACCCAAAGCTTCACAAGCCCAAGCCCTGTGTTTTGGCTTCACAAGAGAAGTTTGTTGACATTTCACAAACAAATCTTTCTGTGGCAGATGATAGTTTTGTGGAAAATTCAATAAATCATCCGTCTTGTACTTGCAATTTGCCTTCAACATCCAATGCAAGATGTTTTGCTCATCCACTTCCTCTTTTTGAAAACAATGAAATAATAAGCAACGAGAATGTTCAACAAGACCATAATTATTGTCAGGGTACTAATGCAATCACTGGGAGGTGCAAAAAGTTTGCTTTCTTGAATGAAGGTGACAAGAATGGCATTTTAAACAAAATGAGACTTTCAAGGGCAGATTTGGCATGTTTTGCCTGTCTGGAGCAGAAAACATGCCAACACTGACTGATTTTATAGATAATAATACGTTAATAATAATTTAATTTTCAGAGAAATTTGATTTGTTGTATT
>NW_025400984.1:3383466-3389563 GCF_015345945.1 Tribolium madens | reverse complement strand
ACAAGACCATAATTATTGTCAGGGTACTAATGCAATCACTGGGAGGTGCAAAAAGTTTGCTTTCTTGAATGAAGGTGACAAGAATGGCATTTTAAGCAAAATGAGACTTTCAAGGGCAGATTTGGCATGTTTTGCCTGTCTGCTCCTGTTGGCAGGCACATGCCAACACTGACTGATTTTATAGAAAATAATACGTTAATAATAATTTAATTTCATAGAAATTTGATTTGTTGTATTATTTTGTTATTGATAATTTACAATAAAAAAGTTTAACGAAAAATGTGTTTTGAAACAATTTAATAATGGCAAGTTTCATTTCAAATTTTGTTTAAAATGAAAATTTTTTAATTTTTATTTTAAACAAAATTTGAAATCAAACTTGCAAGATAATAATAATAATTGAAAATGAAGGCGGTCTATTTAAATGCCGCGCCATTCCGTGTTAGTAACGCACTTGACCACCAGAGGCTCGTGTTGCCAGTGATTTTCTAGGGAGATTTCAGTTCTTATTCTCTCTGTTCTGTGGAGAAGGGTGTGTGTCAGGGGCGTGGTTAAAACAAACTCATATCTAATTTATTGAAAAAAAAAAAACACCGCCAACACGATCAAAGAGCCAATTCTGTGTGCTAAAACATTTGCTTGGCTCTGTAATTGCAAGTTATTTGTGAAAAACATTAAATCTTCTCTAATTTCGTCGTCCAAATTGTCATTGATTGACAAGATTCCAACTGTAGGCTTAAACTCAATATCAAATTTCAAATGTCTAATTTGATTTCCAGCCAAATTAAATGACAAAAAATTACGAGACTGAAAAATCCTAACCGGAATGCTCGTTATCGAATTATGTTGCAAATTGACAGTCAAATTGTCGGCAGTCATATCGTCAAAAACGCCTGGATGAATATTTGAAATTCTGTTCAATCCCAACTCTAGAGTAGCTCCATCGACTTGAATAAATTTAAAATCGTTTTTGCCCAGATGCTGGATTTGGTTGTCCTCCAAATTCAAAGTTTTCAAACTTGGAACGTTTACAAAAGAATTACAATTAAACATTTTGATTCGATTTGTCTCCAATTTGATAAAATCTGCATTTACCAAGTTGAAAAAAGCCTCTTCTTCAATAAACTCGATAAAATTGTCACTCAAATCAAACACATTTGTTTTGAGATTTTTGAAAGTGTGTTTCTTTATTGCTGTAATCCTGTTTCCGACTAAAGACAAAATAACAGGATGGTACTGTGTGTTCATCAAAAATTCAGTTTCAATTTCCAGCACTCCGCAATAATCAATTCCAAGACTAGATAAAGGATAACTAAAATTAAAATGTTTGGTGCAAATCATGAAAATCTCATTTTTTATTGCAGCATTTAATACTGAAATATCAGTACTGACAGTAAAGTCGTAAAATATTTCAGGTCCATTAATATTGCTTGTAACTTCATATTTTATTTTTTCATTATATTTGCAGCGAAGAGTTTTGTCACTTTTGCAACACTCATTTCGAAGAAAACTCAAGAAGAAACAAGCCCGCCAAAGAAACATTCTATCAATGAAACAAGTCTTTTGAAATTTTGCTTTTAAATCGATTGTTGCGACAATCGAACTTAAGAAATTTAGTTTTTTGTTTGTCGCTCTAATAGCACGAAATTTTGTAATCGAAATTGTTTCCGCTATAAAAAATAATATTTAGTCAAGTTTAAATTCAGCTATTATTTCATAAATTGAAATAATCGTAATTTTAGCATAATTTGTTATTAATTTTACTAACATTAATTGCGAAAAACTGGCCTTAACTATACCACAACTTTTTTTTTCTAGAACTAACACAATGTCAGAAGTAAGTCACTCCTACCACCCTCACAAAGCCAAAATTCTCTACTTGTAGCCCCTCTACCCCCACTACGACATCACGGTTTGGCTCCGTTCGTGCACTCGGGAAATCCCCGAACCCATCACGGGTACCATCACTGGTACCATCCCACCATGGCTGCAAGGCTCGCTTATCCGGAATGGTCCCGGTTCCATCAAAGTCGGCGATGAGCAATATGGCCATTTATTTGACAGTTCGGCCCTACTCCACCGGTACTTATTAACCAATCAATTGCCACAGTTGTAATCGTTGCCATAGATTTAATATCGAAAGCGGGGCCATAACGTATCAATGTCGATTCGTCCAATCAGAAGTCTTCAAACGGAACCGAGCAGCCAATCGGATTGTTTTCACCGAATTTGGCACCAAAGCAGTTCCTGATCCGTGCAAAACGATTTTTGATAGGTACCATCGATTATTGTGAGGCGTATCAAATGTTTTTCCAGGGTTGCTGCGATTTTCAGGCCTAATGATCATCCGGATAATTCCATGATTTCGGTTTATCCGTTCGAAGATGAGCTTTACGCATTTGGGGAAATGCCAATAATTCATAAAATTGATCAAGTTAGCTTGGAAACAATTGACAGGGTTAATGTCAGTGATTTTGTATCAATTGTTCATCATACGTCACATCCACATGTCATGAACGATGGTATTTTGTTATTTTAGGGTATTTTTTTTGTCAAGTTGGTTTTTTAAGGTACTGTGTTTAATCTAGCATTGACAACGTATCCCACTGGTTCTTATCATTCAATTGTTAAATTCCCGCCGAAATTTGGAAAGAAAAGTATGTTTGAACAAGCTGAGATTGTTGCGGGGATTCCCGTAAGATGGAATTTGCACCCGACTTACATGCACAGTTTTGGTTGCTACTTGAAAAATCACCAAATTGAAATTTGATAAATTTATTGTAGGAATAACTGAAAATTATTTTATTCTTGTTGAGCACCCTTTTAGCATGTCAGTCAGTGCCATGGTTGCCAACAAAATAAAAGATGAGCCTTTGGCTGGTAGTTTCCGGTGGTACCAACACGAAAAAGTAAAAAACAACTCATGGAAAATCTCAATTGTCACGATTTTTTCAGACACGGATTAGTCTAATTAGTCGTAAAAGTGGAAAATTATCACACAGGTTTTACTCTCAAACGTTCTTTTTCTTTCATATAATCAACCAATACGAAGTGGGGGATTACGTAATTATTGACATTTGCACCTATCGCGATGCAGCACCCCTAGAAGGCATGTACATTGAAGCAATGCAGGTTTCTGCAAATTTTCTCACTTAACACACTTCAAAAAATCCGGTTTTCTAGAATATGCAACACAACCCGAACTATGCCGAAATGTTCCGATCCAAACCCCTCCGTTTCGTACTTCCCCTAAACCCCACCAAAACAAAAACGAATCTAATCCAACTCGAATTAACACACGCCGAAGCTTACTACCAACCTGACGGAACAATTTTACTAAAACCGGAACAAATAATTGATCAAGGTTGCGAAACGCCTAGAATAAATTACAACCATTCAGGTATTGATCAATTTGGTAGAAAAGTTTACTAAAATTAGCTATACAGGAAAGCAGTATCGATACTTTTACGCCATTAGCGCTGACGTCGACTCGGCCAATCCTGGAACTATAATCAAGGTTGATACGACCTTGAAAATTTGCAAGACATGGTGTGAGGATAATTGTTATCCCAGCGAACCCATTTTTGTACCACGGCCCAATGGTCAGTCCGAGGATGATGGAGTAGTGGTAGCGGTACTTTTGTGGGGGAAAGGAGTGACAAATCGGGTCGGATTGGTGGTCTTGGACGGTAGGGACATGACCGAGTTGGGGAGGGCGGAGTTTGAGACGCCGGGGGAGGTGCCAAGGTGCTTACACGGGTGGTTCTTACCGAAATAGTAAACTGTTCTATAATTCATATAAAATAAAATGATTAGATGTTTTCAAATTTGTTTTTATTGTTTTTTAATTGATCGCCTTCTCGACGTAATTCCAATTTTGTGTTTCTCCACTCCCAACCATTAAAAATACAATAGCACCAGCAATTTCAATAGCACACGTGAGCCAGAGTAAGAAGCTCCATTGACTCAAAGAATCCTTAAAAAAGTTAGTACTTAGGGTAATTAAAATTTGAACTTACTTCAGTCGTAAAGAAACGATTAATTAATCGAGAACTCAATCCAAAAATTAAGTATTCGAGAGAACCAGTGATTGCTGTTATAATCCCAGAAAAATTGGACGCCAAGTCCAAGGAATTAGTCATATTTGAGGAGAAATACATCGCATCCAAACACAAAGAAATTGTTGTGTAAATCATAACTGTGAATTCATTACAGCGTTCAAAGGACACAAAAATGAGACATAAAGCGGGTCCAAAATTGCCTAAAATTTCAATTATTTACAATTTTTGATTTAGAATATTTTACTTATAAGGATGTAAATTTTTCGCATTGCAGTCACACTCAAATGTCTTCCTTTAACATACCAATCGGCCACAAACCCATAAAATATCGCCAAACCATAGTAAAGAAATAAAGGGGTCCACCAAGCCGACTCCCATAAAGCCCCCGATTTCAAAACTCTCGGCATATACAAAAAAAGCGTTTCTCGAAACACAACCCAGGCCCAACCCGACCCAATTTGGAAACAACACAAGCCCAAAAAAGCCTTCGATGTGAGCAACCTCTTCCATGGGATTTCCTTCCACCCATCAACCAAACTCAAATCGGGCTCCTCATCCAAATATTTCTTCTCACTCAAAGTCAAAAACGGGTTTTGGGCCGGACTTGGATACACAAGCAAGTGCCAAGAAACGCCCAAAATGAGATGAACACAAGCAAACAAGTAGAACATGGGTCTCCAAGTGAAATTTTGAAAGGCTTTATGCACAAGGTAGGGTATTTGCTCCCCTAGGACTTTGCTCCCGTAGATGAGGGCCGTCATGGTGGCACGTTCGTAAATTGGGGCCCAACGTGCAAGAAGCGACATTATCGCCGCGTCCAAAACGCTGTAAAACAAACCGAGGCAAACTCGAACCATTATCACAAATCCCACTCTCCCCTTGCCCATATCAATGATGGCTGGGGCGACCAAATTGGTAAAAGCAGTGAACAAGACACTCAAAGTCACAATGTATTTGCCCCCCAACTGATCCGAACAGACCCCTCCTGGGATAAAAGACAACAAAGTACCCCAAAAGAACGAATCCCTGATCATGTATCGCGTGTCAAGTTTCCAGTCATAAATCAGAAGCGAGTCGTTTGTGGGCCGTATTTGGCCCCTTTTTTGGGTCTGATTGGTGAAGGGACACGTGTCGTTGGTTTGGATCTGTTTGTCCGAAATGAAATTATTCAAAGCAATGATTTCCAAACTGTATTCGATGGAAGTGGCGTTGAGGACGATGAGAGCAGCGAGGAGGCAAAAGATGTAACGTTGAGGGATAACAAAATCTGGAAGTTTGGGTTTGGTTTGGGAGTTGGGAAAAGGGAAAACTCACATTTTGAGTATTTACTTTCGAGGAAGGTGGAAGTGCGAGAGACTCCAGCTGAACTGATTTGGTCAGAACTCGGCATTGCTCCAAATTTTTAAAATTTTGACGAATTTGACTGATTTGACAGATTTGGTTTAAATGACAAAATATTTGCCCACAATATTTTGCGAGTTTTTTGGTGGTTTTTCGAAAAATTTAGACTTTTCAGATACGAGACAAAAAATTCAAAAGATTCGTAAAAGCAAAAACGGGTCAAATAAGTGTAATTTTGTTTTGTAAAATAAACTGAAGAATCTGGAGCTGATACAACAAAACTAATATTTCTCTTTTTTTAATACATTATATTTCTTATTATTATTATTATTATATTTTTTTACATTCTGTTTCAGTTGTATTTTTGTATTAAGCCTCGGCTAAACTTTGCCCTAAAGACTAAACAAATAAATAAAGAAATAACCTAGTTTTGCCATTAATTAAATCTAGCCGCATATGCTTTCGTTTCTCCTTAGGCAGGTAAAATTCATTACCTTGCCTGTTAAAATGTTTATTTGTTTCTTACTTGTAGATAACTATTGTAAACATTAAAATTTCTAGAAATTCTGAAAAGTAATTCTAACATTTGAAAAAATTCGTACCTATAACTAAGTAGTTATTTTTAAGATAAATACAGTCACTAGATAAATTGACGTTTTAAAGTAAAAAATAAATAAATGTAATAACCATTTTTA